>NC_091589.1:14933153-14944636 GCF_042767895.1 Penaeus vannamei
GGGGGAGTGGAGTGTTAGGTTTTGGGGGAAAGTGGCGAGGAGGGAATGTTTTACTGGGGGAGGGGAGGTTAGGTTTCTTTGGGGGAAAAGTGGCGAGGAGGGAATGTTTTACTGGGGGGAGGGAGGTTAGGGTTTTGGGGGAAAGTGGCGAGAGAGGGAATGTTTTACTGGGGGAGGGAGGTTAGGGTTTTGGGGGAAAAGTGGCGAGGAGGGGAATGTTTTACTGGGGGAGTGGGGGTTAGTTTTTTTGGGAAAAGTGGCGAGGAGGGAAATGTTTAATTGGAGGGGGGTAGGTTTTGGGGGGAAAGTGGCGAGGAGGGAATGTTTTACTGTGGGGGAGGGAGGTTAGGTTTTGGGGGAAAGTGGCGAGGAGGGAATGTTTTACTGGGGGGAGGGAGGTTAGGTTTTGGGGGGAAAGTGGCGAGGAGGGAATGTTTTACTGGGGGAGGGAGGTTAGGTTTTGGGGGAAAGTGGCGAGGAGGGAATGTTTTACTGGGGGGAGGGAGGTTAGGTTTTGGGGGAAAGTGGCGAGGGAGGGAATGTTTTACTGGGGGAGGGAGGTTAGGTTTTGGGGGGAAAGTGGCGAGGAGGGAATGTTTTACTGGGGGAGGGAGGTTAGGGTTTTGGGGGGGAGGCGGTTGAGGAGGGAATGTTTTACTGGGGGAGGGGGGGGTTAGGGTTTGGGGGGAAAGTGGCGAGGGAGGGAATGTTTTACTGGGGGAGGGAGGTTAGGTTACTTTGGGGGAAGTGGCGAGGAGGGAATGTTTAATTGGAGTGGGGTAGGTTTTGGGGGGAAAGTGGCGAGGAGTGGGAATGTTTTACTGGGGGGGGGGGGGATAGGGTTGAGGGATAGGGGTAGGGGGTTTTAGAGGGGTAATAGGCACAGCAGGTACGTTTTAGGGGGGTACTGTAGCGCAGAGGAAATGTTTTAGGGGAGAAGTGGCACGGAAGGAATATTTTACGAGGGTTTAGATATATTTAGGGGTTTTAAAGGGGTAAACAGCACAACAGGGCACGTTTCAGGGGGGAAATGGCAGGGAGGGAATAGGGTTAGGGAGTTTTTAAGGGTAAATGGCACAGCGAGATACGTTTTAGGGGAAATGGCACGGAGGGAATACTTAAAAGATCGTTTGGATAGCCTGGTTGATAGATTTAAGTGGACCTAACAAACTATGGAATATTTTGCGGGAAAGAGGTACCCCAAGAAATATTTTACGGGGTTTAGGTCAGGCCGGGAAGGAAATTTAAAGGGGATTAATATAGTAGGGAACTTTTCAGGGTAACTTGCACAACAGAGTGTATTTTAAGGGGAAAATGGCAGGACGAGAAATGCGTTCTGGAATATGTTTTAAGCTTTGGTATCATAAACAAACCGGTTTAAGGGACTTTAAGGAACTTGTCTGAGATGTCTGACGGTAACTGGTACGTTAGCAGAATATTTTAGGGGAAATTGCACACATTTTGTGGGATTTTACTAAGGTGGATTATTCTTAAGGGAATTTTAAGGTTTTATGGGATTTTGCCAAGGTGGTTTATTCTTAAGGGAATTTTTAGATAACTGATATGACCTTAAAATTTCTAGAAAGCCTTTGAGTATTATTTAAGATAAGTGATACACTAGTGACACGATGCTGCGGGGTTGGGCCAAGGTAGATTAAGTTAAATGAAGTAAAAAGGATGGAACGTTTAAAGGAGATGTAAGAACATTAGAGTAGATTTTATGGTGAGATTTTACCCCGAGTACGTTCTGAGTACATTTCAAGGGGTTGAACAAGCTCGGGTACACTTTAATAAAGGATAGTTGTTCGTCAAGGGAAGCTCTAAGTTGGGATAGATTTTAAGTCTACGATTCGGGAAAGCTGTCTGGCGAACTTGGGTATGTGCGCGTGTGAAGGAGATTCTATTCTCTATACTGTAGAGTCGACGCTGTCTCTACTGTGATGTTTTTTTAAGGGATATTAGACTTCGTTGAGGTTCGTTTGTAGGAGCGTATGGCAACTCGATACAGTTCGTCTGGACGCGGGGGTGATACAGATACGGCGGGGATGCAGATACGGCGGTGATACAGATACGGCGGTGATGTAGATTGATTAGCCGTATCACGCCAGGGCCTCTGACGGGAAGGTGTGAGGCGGCAGTGGACGTGAGAGAGCGGGCGCGCTGGGAGGAGGGCGGGGGGCGGTGGGCAAGGGGCGGTGGGTACTGTGTGTGCCTTTCTCGTTAACAATCAGGCGGGCGACGGGCGAGGAAGCACTCACGCGGGTGGAAAGCGATCCTGCTGGATTTTCTTGTTCTCTTTGTTTCCCTTTCTCTCGCCCGTTCTCTTTCTCTTTCTGTTTATCTTTCTCTGTTTCTTTCTTTTCTTTGCTCTCTCTCTCTCTCTCTCTCTCTCTCTCTCTCTCTCTCTCTCTCTCTCTCTCTCACTCTCTTTCTCTCTCCTCTTCTCTTATCATAGTGTTTTTTTTTTTTTAATCTTTTCTCTCCCTTTGTCTTTTTAAGTTGCAACACGTTCATGCTAGTTTATCTTCAGTTATTCTGTTCCTTTCCCCCCCCAATTTATTTTCCTTTCCTATTTTTTCCTATGCCCCGGTTCCCTTTTTAGCCACAGTGTATACCCTGGCAGCTGAGTACTCCAGCCGTATCATAAAGGTACAGCGGTTTTATTTTCCCTCTTATTGTAGGTCATTTGCGTCCCGTTGGGTTCGTTACTACGGGAGATGAAGTTGGATTTTTGCAGTGTAAGATTTAGAGTTTTTTATGATTTGCAAATGCGGTTTGTTAGGTTCTAGGTGAAATGGGAGGGTTTGAAGTCTCTTTTAGTGATGGTGGAAGTTAGTAATGATAGGGTTTTAGGGTTTTTTTTATTATTTCCTTGGAGCTTTTAGGTTTTAGATTTTGGTGGATGCTATATCGGGTAATTTGGGTTTTTACAAATGTGAAATAATGGATGCTGGACTTTGCGTGATTGTGTTTCGCAGGTTTTATGTCATTCGGATGAATGGATTGAATGTATGGCAGTGTTCTTGTTGCATTACGCTCCCAAAATTTTCATTTTCCCTCTATCCATCTATCTGTGTATCTATCTATGTATCTATCTTTATCTTTTTTCTCACTTTCTCTCTCCTTCCCTCCCCTCTCGCGCTTCTCTTCTTCCAGTTTATGATATTCGTGTCTCCGTCACGAGTGGTTAGCGCCACAACTCTACGGTCCCGCACTGCCACATTTCATTACCGCTGCCCCTTGTGTTTGAACGTGAAATTATGTTATCGATTTAGAACCAATTATAATAAATGTTGGAGTACTTTTCATATCACAATTAAGCACGTAATGGCGCCTCTATGCTGCTGTTAATCGGCATCCAGCATTATTGTTTCTCTTTTACCATTTCAATAGCGATAATAACCATTCTGAAGGCAAGTCCATTTACTGACGCGGAAATAAAATCCAGGAAAGTTTAAAGCCATTGCTGAAAATGCGCTGGAAATATATATCCGAGTGCGTCGAGAGGTTATGGATATAGATCTGGCTTGTATATAGCTCTCGCCTTGCTAGAATATGCATCGAGCATGATGTGTTTTGGGAGAGGAAGGAGCGCAGGGGCGGCGCTGGGGCATGGACGGTAGATTTCCTCAGGTGCTGGATTCCTCTCTTTTGGCACTGTCTCTCTTCATAGTCTCTCTCTCTCTCTCTCTCTCTCTCTCTCTCACTCTCTCTCTCTCTCTCTCTCTCTCTCTCTCTCTCTCTCTCTATATATATATATATATATATATATATATATATATATATATATATATATATATATATATATATATATGTGTGTGTGTGTGTGTGTGTGTGTGTGTGTGTGTGTGTGTGTGTGTCTATTTTATCTGTATCTCTAGTTCTCTCTCTCTCTCTCTCTCTCTCTCCCTCTCTCTCTTTCTCTTTCTCTCTCTCTCTCTTTCTCTCTCTCTCTCTCTCTCTCTCTCTCTCTCTCTCTCTCTCTCTCTCTCTCTCTCTCGACACTGTCCACTTACCGCCATTATAGACACGGCCATTACGCCTGGAATTGCTCTCTTGCCTTCAATAATGGCCCTACACTCGAGCCTTCCGTATCGCGTTGCATTCGCCGCTGACGTTCGCTCGCTCGGACGCCGTCGCGCACACACACTCACAGGCACACATGGATGTACACACGGAGGCACACACAGGGGCACAAAAACACACGGAGGTACGCACAGGGGCACGAGCACACACAGGGGTACACACAGGGGCACAAGCATATACGGAGGTACACATGGAGGCACACACAGGGGCACGAGCACACACAGGAATACACGCACATAAATACACTAACATACTCACAGTCACACACACTGAAATACTCTCACTCACACAAGAGAAAGAGGGAGACAAAGACAGAGACAGAGACAGAGAGACAGACAGACAGAGAGGCAGAGAGAGGGGGGGAGAGAGAGAGAGAGAGCGACAGGGAGAGAAAGAGAGAAAGCGCATTCGTTATCTCAGCTCGTTAGGAACGATTCGAGAAAGCCAACACCGGATCACGAAGAGGTCAGAGAGGAAATAGAGAAAGAAAAAAAACGATGAAATAATGAGTAGGTATGAAACCAGAGATGAGATTGAGGGAGGGAGGGGGAGGGGGCGGGGAAGGGGGCCCTGGAAGACATCTCATCCTCATATCACCGGAAATGAAGTCCTTTGTGGCTATCTGGATGATCCCTCCGACTCTCCTTTCGCCTCTCTCTCTCTCTCTCTCTCTCTCTCTCTCTCTCTCTCTCTCTCTCTCACATTCTCTCTCTCACATTCTCTCTCTCTCTCTCTCTCTCTCTCTCTCTCCCTCTCTCTCTCTCTCCCTCTCCTCCTCCCTCCTCCCCTCCTCTCCCTTCCTCCCTCCCTTCCTCCCTCCCTTCCTCTCTCTCTCCCTCCCCCTCCCATTCTCCCTCTCCCTCCCTCCCTCCCTCCCTCTCTCCCTCCCTCCCTCTATCCATCCTTCCTTCCCTCCTCCCTCTCTCCCCTCCCCCCTCCTTCCTTCCTCCCGCCTCTCTCTCTCTCCCTCCTCCCTCCCTCCTCTCTCTCTCTCCTCCTCCCTCCCTCACTCCCTCCCTCCCCCTTCCCCCTTCCTTCCTCTCTCTCTCTCCCCTCTCCCCTCCTCTTTCCTCTTCCCATTTCCCGTCCCCTCATTTCTAATTTGCCAGCGGATAAGACGAAGAGAAGTGGTTTCAGCGGACGACGCGGATCTGGGGCGAAGGGTCAAAGGTCACCAAAGAAGGGGAAGAGGCAGTCGCGGAGAGGGCGGTCGAGCCGGAGTCGAGGGGTCGAGGGGTCGAGGGGTCGGCTGCATTTTCAGGGGGAGATAGGGAGAGTAGTATGAGGCATGACAGCACGAATGGCAACGAGAATGATGATAGGAACAATGACGGGTTGACAAAACTAAAAGTTTCTATTTGTCTGTTTTATCTCTCTCTCTCTCTCTCTCTCTCTCTCTCTCTCTCTCTCTCTCTCTCTCTCTCTCTCTCTCTCTCTCTCTCTCTCTCTCTCTCTCTCTCTCTCTCTCTCTCTCTCTCTCTCTCAAATAACGACAAATAACAAAAACAACAAATAATAACGGAGCACAAAAACATCAACGAACAACAAGACAATGACAAAAGGTCACAACAAAAACCACAACAATAACAACCAACCACGATACAATAACATTTCCCTTCCTGAAATATGTAATGCGATTTGGTGAAGGATGTTGTAGAAGGTGAAAGCTCAGGTGAGTGCAGTGTGCAGTGTAGTTCTTGTCGTGAGCAAAGGGTGAAACTCTGAGTACGATTTTCCCTTGTAGTGTGGCTTTTTCTTTATGGCTTTCTTTATTTATTGATTTTGTTATGGGTTTGTTGACCTATTTGTCTGTTTATTTTATTTTTGTTCTTTGTATATTTCGTTATATATTGATTTTATTATGGGTTTATTGACCTATTTGTCTGTTTTTTTTTACTTTTGTTTTTTTTTCTTTATATTTTAATGTTATTATGGGTTTATTGACCTGTTTGTCTGTTTATTTTACTTTTGTTCTTTGTTTATTTCTTTATATATCGATTTTATTATGGGTTTATTGACCTATTTGTCTATTCTTTATTTATTTATTTATATACTGATTTTATTATGGCTTTATTGAGCTATTTGTCTGTTTATGTTACTTTGGCTTTGTGTGCGGGGAGGTTGATAAGTAGCCCATTCGGAGGTCGTGCGAAATTGGGGCCAGAGGAAATTGCGCGCGGCGAGTGTCATTTTCCAATTTGGTATTTTTCCCTCGGAGGCTGAGGGGGGGGGGGCGCCCACCCGGGACTGCGAGGGTGAGTGGAATGGCCGCCCGTCGGACTGAGGAGGAAGGAAATGTATCTACACACTCGTTTTGGTAGTTTTAGGGTGACGAGGCTTTTCTAAGGGATTTTAGGGCGGCCTGCTTGTTCGCGTGAATAGCAAGCCCCTGGACCGTTTAAGGGTGGAGGGAACAGCCTACCTTGAGCAGATTTAGGGGCATAGAACCCCGAGCCTCACCCTACTTCGCGCGGGTCTAAGGGTGATAAGAACCGCCGCCCCCCCAGCCTTACCCTATTTCACCCAGGTCTTTGGGTGATGAGAACCCCCCCCCCCCCAGCCACACCCTACCTCACGCAGTTATAGAATAAGCAGTGTTGCAAGCTGCCCCCCCCCCTCACCCCCCATTCCCCACCACCCTACCTCACGCAGTTATAGAATGAGCGATGTTGCAAGCTGGCCCCCCGTCCCCCCTCTCCCCGCCGAGGGTGCCCGGCCGAAGCCCCAGCCGCATCCTCCATTCCTCAGGTTCTCGTCCTTTTATTGGCCTGTTTTCCTCGGCGCAGATGATGCCTTGATTGCATTATTGGATCATACGTGATTGCGGGGCGGCGGCGAGGGTCGGCGGGCTCGGGGCGCTGCGCTCAGCCCGCGCGCGCCGTTTGATCTTCTTAGCGGGAGATTTTTTTTTTTTTTTTGGGGGGGGGGAGGGGGGGAGGGGATGTGGCTTTTGTCTCGGTGTATTTATTTTATTTTTATTTTTATTTTTTTTGGGGGGGCGGATAGGGGGATGTGGGTTTTGTCTCTTCCTTTTTTTCTTTCTTTCTTTTAATGCTAGATAGGATTTCTCTTTTTTCTTCTTTTTTGGGGTATTCTTATCTTCTGCGTTAGGGAAGGGGGATTTTATCTTTTGGTAATGCCAAGGTGGTGTTTTTTCAGACACAGACAGACAGACAGAGGGAGAGGGAGGGAAAAAAGTGTTGGGGAAGGGGGGGAGTCATATGTTTGTTTACTTTTGTGTTTGAGTGAGGGAACAGGGATTAAGCGTGAGGGAAAAAGGTGAGTGAGTGAGGAAAGACAAACAGATAGAGAGAACGAAATGTGTGTGAGAGAGAGAGAGAGAGAGAGAGAGAGAGAGAGAGAGAGAGAGAGAGAGAGAGAGAGAGAGAGAGAGAGAGAGAGAGAGCAAGCGAAAGAATAGGAGAGTGAGAGAACAGCAGATGAGAGAAACCACAAGCAAAAGCAAGAGTAACCCAGAGAGAGAGAGCGAGTGCAAGCAGTATTAGAACCC
Source organism: Penaeus vannamei (assembly GCF_042767895.1). NCBI lineage: Eukaryota > Metazoa > Arthropoda > Malacostraca > Decapoda > Penaeidae > Penaeus > Penaeus vannamei. Next base: position 14,940,751 of record NC_091589.1, read on the forward strand.
GCACCAGGACGCCCGCCGCCCGTGATCTTTGTGGGCGGCGGGCGACGGAGCATTTGGGCGGCCGGAATTACCAGGTTGTACGCGGCCTTTCATGGAGGGAAATGGGTTTAATCTGGGCGCCTTGGGGGACGCCGCGCCCGCCCTTCTCGCCTCGGGGCCGCGGCGCTTGGCTCGCCCTCAGGGAAAGGTTGTGGGGAAATGGGGGGGGGGCGGTTAGGGGGGGATTGGGGTCTTTCGATCATGGATATGGGGGTTGGGAATGGGAGGGGGATGGGGTCCTCGAGTCTCTGGGAGATGGGAGGGAAGGATGGGGTGGAGACTGGTGGAGAAATGGGATGGGGAGGAGAATTGGGGTCGGAGGATGCTTCAGATGATGTCGAAACGGGGGTTGGGGGTCTTGGTAGGAGAGGCAGGTGTGGCCCTCGAGTCAGGGGAAAGGGGTTCGTGGGAAACAGGGACATAGGTGAGAACTAGGGGGGGGGGGGGTTAGGACCCTCTGTCATGGAAATACAGGGGTTGGGAGGGAGGGAGGGAGGGTCGAGATGCTAGAGGGGGGAGAGGGAAGGGGGAAGGGGGGCTGTAGTATGTAACCCCCCCCTCCCCCGGCTTTTCTTTGTCTCCCGTCGTCAGGCTTCAAAGTCGGCTCGGTTGTCTTCCAGAAATTATTTTTAATCTTGGTTGTTGTTCTTCGCTGGGGTTGTGGTTTGTGTTGTTTGACAATGAGGCGTTATTTGAGTCCGAGTGAAGGAATGGGAAGAGGGAGAAGATATTGACTTTCTCCCTTGCAGTATCCGTGTCGCACCCTCTTCCATTCCCCCTCCCTCTCTCTCTTTCCCTCTCCCTCTCCTTCCTCCCTCTCTGAATTCTCTTTATCTTCGCTCCTCTTCCTTCCCCATCTCCCTCCCCCTCCTCCTGTCCCCTCTCCCATTCCCTTTTATCTTCCCTCCTCCCCCACTCCCTCCTTCTCCCTCCTATCCCTCCTCCTCCTCCTCCTCCTTCTCCTCCTCCTCCTCCTCCCTTCCTTCCTCCCCAGACTCCTCCACTCACTCTTTCCTCCTCCCCATCCCTCTTGCCTTTCCTCCCTCCTCTCTCCCTCCTTCCTCATCTCCCTCCCTTCCCCCATCCCCATCCCCCTCCCCCTCCCCCTCCCCCTCCCCCTCCCATTCCCTTCGATTGACAGCGCTTCTGTTTACCGGCTTGCAATATTGCATACATGCATACGAACGTCTTGTGCACCCTGGCAATACGGCCCGCCCGCCCGCCCGCCCGCACGCACACACGCACTCAATTGTTTGCATTTTGGTGTTATTATTCCATTCCGCAAGCAGCTTTGCCTTAGCCCCGGGAGGTCCGGCTGTGGCGCAATCAGCTGTTCTTGTTAGCATTGTTCGCTGTTCGGTCAATATGCATATGCTGGCGTTGTGCTCGCCTCCTTGCTTGCGCCCGGCGACAGGCATTCTGCGGCCGTGGGGGGGGGGGTCTTTTTTATTTCTGTCGTCTGGTTCGTCTCATTTTCAGTGCCTGTCCTCTTGTTGTTGTTCTTTTTTCTTATTTATTTCTTTTCTCCTTCGTGTTTTGCTTCTGTTTTCTTGTCTTCTTTTCCTTCTTATCTTCTTTTTCGTTATTCATCTTACTTTTACTGGGCACATTTTCTTTCTCCTATTCCTCTTATCTCCCTTCTTTGCCTCGTCTTCGTCCTCTTCCACCTCTTCATTCTCTTTTCCTCCTCCTCCTCCTCTTTTCTCCTCCTTCGCCTCACTATCATCTTCATCTGCGTTCCTGCCACTCCCCCTTCCTTCCTTTCCCTTTCCCATCCCTTCCCCTTTACCGTCTCCCTCTTTTCCTTTTTTTCCTTTTCCTTCCATCTTCCCTTTTTTTCTTTTCCCTCTCCCTCTTTCCCTTTCCCTCTTATACCTTCCCTATCCCTTATTTACTTTCCTTCGCCATCCACCTTTCCCTTTTCCCTCGTTTCCTTTCCCCGCCTTCCATCTTTCCCCCTTCCCCCCCCCTCCCCCCCCCATCATCCCCATTTCCTCTCCTCCTCCCCATCTTCCCCATCTTCCCATCACCCTTATAATGTCCCGCCGGTTCATTAAGCTGTCAGCCCTTAAGGAACACTCGCCACGTGGCCTGCATCGCCACTATACTTCACTATACGTTCGCGTATTGTGTGGCTGGTTCACCGTGCATTCCGGCGTCGCTGTATTTTTAGTGCTAACTCTGTTTCTTCTTCTTCTTCTTCTTCTTTTTCTTCTCTTTCTTCTTTTTTTTCAATACTGTGTATACCTGCATCACTACACAGTCTTGCGTCATTATGTATTCAGGCTTCACTGTACGTTCTTCTAGTCACCGGTAGTTCCTCCACCACTTTTGACTCTATGCACCACCATATGTTCCTGTATCTTTTTATATCTGGCATCACTATACATTCTTCACTCACTGCACACCCCTTCGGCAACATAGATATTTTGCAAACTCATGCACTGTTCTGCAACTTCGTGCACCATTCATCGGCATTATGTTTTTTTTCTTATATCGATTGCACTGTGCAATGCGGTGTCATTGATTGGTCGTCCGGCGATTCGCTCCGAGCGACGGCACTCGATAGAACGACCGTCCGCAGTTCGTCGTGGGAGTGGGGTTTCGCCCGTTTGTTTGTTTGTTTGTTTGTTTGCTTTTTGTTTTCTGTGATTTTTGGCTTAGTGATGGTTTTATTTGTGTGACATTTGCGCTTCCCTTTTTTGTTTGTTTTGTGATAGGTATGACGGGGTTTTGTGAGTGTGTGTGTATATGTGCGTCTTTGTCAGTGTATCAAGTGCTGTGTACGAATTGAACGTATTGCATGTGTATCTGTGTGTATGTGCGTCTGTGTTAGTGTCTGTGTGTGAATATGAGTGTGTGTGTGTGTGTGTACGTTTGTGAATTTATGGGCGTCTGTCAACATCTGCATGCGTGTTTGAATATGTATGTGTCTGTATCAGTGTGTGTGAATATGTGTGTATGTGTGTATGTATGTGTGAATATATGTATCTGTGTCAGTGTGTATGTCTGTTTGTGAATATATATGTCTCTGTGTGTGAATATGTGTGTCTGTGTCATTGTGTGTGAATGTATATGCCTGTGTCAGCATATGTATGTGTGTGCGTCTGACAGTTCCTTTCACGGCCTCAGGTCTCCTTTTAGAACCCGCGCCGCAGGAGGCTGAGGGTGAGGGTCTTCGCCAGATGCCGCCTTGACCTGTGTTTCCTGGGCCAAGCGAGGTCATTGCTCTTTGGGGAAATTCCCTTCTGGGGTTATGGACCAGCTGCCCAATCCGGTTGTGTCTGTGGGTGTCTATTTGTTTGTTGTTTTTCTATTTTTCTCTCGTATTCTCTCTCTTTTACGGTTTCTGATTCAGTCTCGCCCTCTCTATGGCTGTCTGTCTCTTCCTCTTTCTGTCTATCCCTTTCTCTCTCTCTGTTCCTCTCTTATTCCTTCGTCTGCCCCCCCCCCCCCTCCTCTCTCTCTCTCTCTCTCTCTCTCTCTCTCTCTCTCTCTCTCTCTCTCTCTCTCTCTCTCTCTCTCTCTCTTCTCTCTCTCTCTCTCTCTCTCTCTCTCTCTCTCTCTCTCTCTCTCTCTCTCTCTCTCCCTAGGTCACGTGGCTGAGCGACTCACGTACCGGTTGAGGCTCCCGGTCCATGTGGCTCATTTCACCAGTAAAACGTTCGACCCAAAGTGCGAAATTCTCCTCTCCCTCCCTCCTCCTTCCTTCAAAAGTAAGTGTGCTTCCTTCCTGCCTTCCTTGCTTCCTCCTGCTTTGTTCTGTTCCTCCTCCCTCCCTCTTTCACATTCCTCTTGCACTCCCCCCGCTGTCCCACTCCCTTCCCCCCTTTCTCCTCCACCTCCC
>NC_091589.1:14945136-14955136 GCF_042767895.1 Penaeus vannamei
ATGACGGGGAAACCGAGGAAGAAATTGTTAAAAGTGTCTTGTTACTAGACATGAACAGTAACATGGCACTTACTCTTCTCAAAGAAGGGAGGGTAAAAGGGGGGGGGGGGTAATTAAGAGAGGGATAGGAGGGAAGGGAGGGAAATTAAAGGAGGGTAAGGGGGTGGTGACTAAGAGAGGGAAAGGATGGGGGCTGGAAAGAGAGCAGAGGGGAGTGGTAGCCTAAGAGAGAGATTCCCTGTGGGTAGGGGGGGGGAGGGATGAAAATAATACTTCCAACGTATGGCGCCGCGTGCCGTAAAAGGCGACTGCAAGGACCCCTACCAACCCGCCTGGGCCAGCGTGGTAAGCCCCTTTTTCTCCCTTTGATGCAAATCGTACCTTACCGAGGGGGCGCAGATTGGGGAAGGCCAATGCCCAACGGATTCTAGAAGGCAGAAAGATAAGATATGGTGTGTCATGTATCAAGGTAAATAGTAACTTTCGGTAAAGATCACAGATTTACTCCAATGGCTCATGCCAGATAATAGATCAAATAGATATGGACGATCTCACTGACGGTTATTCAAGCGGTGGCTCGTAATGAACAAAGTTTATCCATACATCATCCTTAAAAACCGTTCGCCCTTGTTTTAAGAGTTTCAAGAATAAGCTAGAAAAATGTATAGAAAATTATCGGAACAATTTTGTCGATATCATAAAACCAACTTCGTTTTCCATGGATTATCTGATACACATTTTCCCGCATTAAAGTAATCTTTGTGTAGGTATCCTTGCATGCACGGAAGCCTCTTACCGTATCCTTACCCCAAAAAAAGTCATCAGATAAACACAGCTCACTTTGCAACTGTTGCGCTAAGAATGAAAATATATTATGCGCGCTGAGTAGGAACCAACTTGCATCTGCACTGAGTCACCCAACACATGTTTACAGATATTGGAAACCCGCTTCCGTCCTCCTGTTTTCCTTAGACGTTTTGCACGCGCTCCGTTTCCCACCTCCTGAGTCTCCGATGCTGCAGGTTCCGTGTGTGTCTGTTCTGAATTTAAATTTGAATCCTTTCTGGATCACAGGGAGTGGTGGCTCATTTATTTCTTTATCATTGTTCAATTGTGTATCAGTTTGTATTATGGATGACGGTTCTGTGAAATATTTACCGTTATTAACTGTTATTTGTGATGGTCTTGAAAGGAACAAATATAAGCAGGTTTCAGATACTCATTCAAGTGATTAGAATATCAAGCGCTTGTAAAATAGACATTAAATACACACGCAAAGATATAAAAAAGGAAAAAAATGCTCGCATGCCTTCCCGCCCTTAGAATGCAATTAAGGTTTCTCAGAAAACGGAATTTACACGCAGGCAAAGGATATTAGATAAGATGAAAATCAGTTTATGATTCAAGTTGGAATCTTAATTTTAGGAAAGTCTGCTGTTTAATTATCTGCTTAATCTCGTTCGCTGTCGTTAATTACCGTCCTCTATTATGAGCAGGCGAAATTAGGCTATATTACTTAATGAATCTCATTGTGAAAATCTAAATCTAATCTAAATTGAATACGTTTGAGTGGATAGGAGTTTTCGTTACGTATTCAGAAATACATGTTACAAACCTGAATCATGATCAAGGGCCACGAGATCTGGTACGTCTAGAAAGGCTCATATATAAAAAAAAAACAGGTAAAATCATCACACTTGCTTCCATTCGCGGTTAGTATTGTTGTGGCACAATAATCAGTTTTGTTTATGTTTGTTCTTAGGTCCTCTATCTTTTAGTACGATACACGAGTTTCATTTCCACTAATTACAAGAGAATTGTCAATTTAATAAATGTGTTATATTCATTTTATCTAAATCCTATCGTAAATCTGAAGGCTAGAGGGTCATGCCTGGAAATGCCACGCTTGGGTCTTGGTGTAAGAGATTGAAACTTTCCTAACTCTAGTGAAAATTATTGTACAGACTTGGTGATTCTAAGTTAATATATCGTTTAACTTTGTCCTTGTCCCTTAACAAGGATTCCTACCCTTGTTCCCTTCTATCCAACTCGACCGTCGTATCTTGTTTTCCCAAAGTCCTCCACGATTTTCTGGCTGGATTCTTATACAAGGACGTTTTCTAACTAGCTCTCAGAGAATCCTTAACCCGCTGAACCCAATTCCACAAACTTATCCACCTATTTCCATATTACCATCAACGGGCGAATCCAAACCAACCAACGAAAATCAAGAAATCCTAAACCTCTGCCTTGAGAATCCTGTAACCATCCTACAGCACCCGCAGGCTTTATTCCACCAGCAGCATGACTCCAGCGGTACAGGCGACCCCTTGCCGGCTGACCAACCACGTGCTTGAACACTGACGCACGAAGCTCTCCATCGAGGTCTTCAGCTTTAAGGCGGAGGCGATGACTAAGCATTAAAAAAAGAAACTGGTGTTGCGTGGTGGTGGTGTTGCAGCCCCTGTGTTGTTCGCATGGGTTCTTGGAATAATTCGCAAGTGTGTTTTGCTATATGTAAAGTATTAAGTCATTAAGAAATAGAGAAATGCGGAGAGAATAAGAATGATGATAATGAAAAAATATAATGAAGAGGAGAGAATAATGAGAAGAAGAGAAAGAAAGAAGAAGAAAAGGAAGAGAAAGGGGAAGAAGAAGAAGACGAGAACTGGAATTGTTTCGTTTTGCCAATATTATTTGGTGTCTTGGGCTCTTGCCTTGGCTCCTCGCTAACTGTGCGTCTCATTTACCACGATGTGCCTGTCACTCGAGTTATTCGTAAGAAGCACAAGGAATTTCAACACGAAACATTGCTTAGGCAGACCGGAGTTAATATAAAAATCATTATCCTCACCGAATTCCGGAAGCAACGTATTCAGTGGCATAGTTTGAATTTCTGTACATTTTTTTTATTTCATAGGTAATTTTAGATGTGGAAATAATTGAATTATTTCAAAACGCAAATGCCTTAATAAATGAAATATATACCCCACCACCCCCTTCACACACTCATACTTGCACACACACGCACACACACACACATTTCGGGTTGTATCTCCCCGTGCAGACGCCGCAGTTATCCTCTGACTCTTGGAAAAGGATCGAGGGTTTCGAGGTAAGCCGCCCCAGCTTATACAAAGGGGTCGGATTTCTTTTTCTCTATTCGCTATATACTATTTCAATTATCTGAGTTTTGTAAATTGCTCTCTCTGTAATGGTTTGTATCTCTGTTGCATGTGCGGACTGTGTGAATGCACGCGTGTCTCAAGGAAAAGGAAATGGGAGTTGTTCGGTTGATAATAGCTGCCGCGAGCGAAGTTGGGATCCCTTGCGGCATTCTGCCTTTTTGCGTTTATTTATAGAAACGACTGCGTGAACCTGCGAATCCATGCAGTAAGTCAGTAACGCAAGGGCAAATCGCTGCTCGAATGATTTAATTAGTGAAACCAGTTAGTTTGCGGTCCTTTAGAGGAAACAAGAACCATTGTCAAAATGACTCTTGCCATCTCACAAATGATACATGAAAGTTTTTTCTCGATGTACAATATCCGGTCCAGTGACGTGGCAAAGTTTCAATGTTTTGTAATTCGGTCTTTCTGCGCAGCTTTGGCTGATAATGGCACGACGTCAAGTGATGACAGAAAATGTTAATCAAGAGAAATTATCATAGTGTTGGAATATTTATACATACACTCTTCGTATGCAAATATTCTATGACGGTCACCTTTCAACTTTGTTTTTAATTATCATTTTTGTTGCCTATTCTTTTTCCTGCTTTTAATATCATTATTCCACAATCGGAAGGAAAGCAATATATTACCAGATCAATTACAGTCCTCTATCCTTATGCGTGCTGGTAGATGGGGTCTAGATGGAATCAATCTCCTTTCCATTTGTTGAAGTTGTAGTATGAGGAGGGTGTGTTTGGATTCTCAGTTTTCATATTCTGCATTCAGGAAGGTGTATATACTTGTGCAGTTCCCTGTGTCTTTTGATAACCTATAACGGGTGTCAAACACGCGGCCCGCCATGTTCCTAAGTGCGGTCCGCAGCACATGTGCTATTTCAGTCTTATAGCCGGCCGTTTTACATGATTAATCAAGTCAGTTCTTTGTCTTTTAAGATTATCACTTACACTCTTGCAGGGTTTTTTATACTGTGTTTTTTTGTAGTGAGTCAGATGGCTTCCTACGCTTTTACGTCAATCACATGGCCTTAATACTGCCTTAATAAGATGTGGTTTGGTCTTCTCATGATTATCTGGCCCACATACTGTATACTAAGATGATATGCACTCCCTGGGGTAAAGGAGTGTGACAACCCTGTTTTACATCAACTAACCTGGATGGGCCGATCTTGGGAACCAGCCATCGCAGACATCGGCATCTTAAAAAGTATCTGTGAAGCGACACGTTACTTCAACCCAGTTCCATCGAGATATTTACGAGACCAAGGCAAGCACTAATCTGACCGTCTGGGTAATGGCGAGCCTCGGCATCTGAGAAAAGCACCGTGACGAGACCCAAACCTTTGGGAGCCAATAGACTTCTCATTCCAGTCATTTCTGGGGTTTTGTGTGTGTATATATATATATATATATATATATATATATATATATATATATATATATATATATATATATATTCACTAGAATGTTACGGGAATTAGTTTATTAAAAAAAAAAAAAAAACATTTAGTTTTCGTCTTGTGACGTTTATGATATTTATGAATTATCAGCAAAATAAAAGATTTAGACAAACAATTATCTCAGAATTACTTTTGTCGAGAGAGGAAAGGGAGGAAATTACGAGCATTCCACAGAAATATTTTTTGAGTTTGGTCGCCTTTACAACCCTAAAATTGCTAACCGTGAGAACCCATCGCGTTTCCAACAGGAAAATTTCAGCAGGCGAAGTTGGGGCTGGATGCCTTTCATGAACATCGAATTATTTTTCATGTGGATTTACGCCCTCAGAAATGAGTAGATTACTTCCTTCGTCGAATGAAATACTGTCTTTAATATATTTGTTTTATTATTGTTAGATATTCAGTTACGTTCAGTTGCTGTATTTTAGAACTTTTTGCCAGATCTAAGGTATATGCAGATTCAACCTGTTTTCCGTCTATATCATTGAAATACCAAAATTTAGAACGATATTATATTCTTTCAGTAAATCTCTAAAGCTATATATAATATACGTGCATTTTTGTTATTCCTCTCCAAGATCTTGAACATTCACACACTCACATCAGGAACACGAATAACACAAGAAAAACATTTCCAGGAGACTTTATTTCCATGAAAGTTTCTTATTTTGTCTGAATTTCATAGGGAAATGATAAAGCACAAATGACACACAGAACAGCTTGTTTTAAATTTATAATTGCAATCAAATACTTGGGAAAATCCAATTGTGATAATATATTCTAGGAAATTCGATGGAATTGAACATTCTTTGTCTGAATACATTGACTACACAACACATGTGATCTTGTTAATGTCTTAAAATAGCTCATCTTAAGTCAAAAAATCTATATGAAAAATTAAGAAATTGCAGCCGGAGGGTAGCCAGCAGCCATGTCCCGTCCCATGAGTATATCCACTTAAAAAGGTCCAAATTCTTAGCCTTCAATTGAGATATATATACATATATATCTTACAACTCATTCACATTAGTATAAACTCTGTTCCAATCATCTGATAGGCAACTGCAACTTTCTTTACAATTTAAACTTTAGTATGACTCAAGTGTCTGCTAAGAGGTTTGGTAAAAGTCCTGGTAAATTGAGGACGACCACTTGTGGGGTTACCCTTCAACCTCATGCTTTCTGAGGCCATACAAGCCTGCCTTTCACAAAGCTCATGAATGATCAAACAACGAAACTCCTACCTACCATGAAAAAAATCTCATGTCTTACAATCTAAGAGATAAATACTTGAGAAGCAGGCTTAGGAAAAGGCAGGGGTGGAAAATGTTACAGAAAACCGCAGGCAACAATACAACATACTTTTATTGAAACCATCAAATATGACATTTAATAAAAAGTAGTGATAATTCTTGTACACCGTTATAGTACCATAACTTGCGCTCATATCATTTATGCCCAAATATTGAGTAAGAATAGTTCTAGTACACCATTTTTGCCCTCATACAATTTAGTTACCATTCAATACTTGAGCAAAATCACACAACCTGGCACAAAAAAGGACCAATCACAAGCATATGTTGGCAGGGAGGTGGTCCACTCACTCCACCTTTTACCCTGCCTGAATGGGGTGACGTGCTCACTTGCCCTCTGCCACCGACGTACGGCAGTGGTCGCAGCCACAGAAGTAACAGTGGCAATGGCACTGATGATAGGACATTGTTGAACATGAGAAGACACCAAAAGGATTCTGCTTACAGTAACATGCACGATGCGCAGCAGTCCAGGAACCATGGTCTGTACAAAGGAGCGAGGCCCTAAAAAGTTGGGGAGTGACTTGTTAAGCATTCTCCGTCTAGGAGCTAGGACCTGATCCAAGATGTCAACGATTGCTCTGTGAACCTGGAGTCTTTCAAACAGCTTGTGTTACAGTGTGAAGATCTCCTTGAGGGACCAGCTGTTCCTGAGTGCTGTGTTTTTTTCTCCTAAAGTGTGGTTATCTTACATAACATGGGGCTTCTTGTCCAACAGGAAAATTAATTAAATCTAGGTGCCCTGCTTGGTTCAAATTTATCTGGCGGTCCTAATGCAAAAAGTACACTAAACTGAGGCCTGGTAACTGCATAAGGGTTTATTTAATTTACGTAATAAGACACTTAGCGATAAAACGATATCTTATATCGAATTGGATAAATTTCTTCAAAAAATGTGAATATAAATATATTACATTCCTGTCAAGCTGCAACAACAAGTTCACGGCACCAGAGAGTTGAGGCGATGCACACAAAATTTACCTATTGTATGGAAATCTACAAAGATATCAAACTTTCTCTCAAACTTCTGAAAAGGCTTATTGTTACAAATATACAAATTCAAACAAACCACATAAATGACTTGGAACTATAGTTTATCTTTGACCGTCTGCAAAAAATGAACCTAAGAAAAATTGAGGGCAAAGCAAATGACTAGATGCACACGGGTCATTTGGCCTGCGTGGGCCGGCCGCATTGTCACACACCAGTAAGCACCAGGACATACACATGTAGTTTCACCTCTCAGTCACAGGTATGGTTCACCAAGCGACTAAGTATAAATATGAAAAGATAGGTGGGTACACCTCTGAGAATCCTCTTTACTGTATATCATATGATTTCAAGAAATTACACACTTCAAACTTGCACTATGTCCCACATTGATAAGCATATATGAAATGCATTAGGCAATATTCTTGGATAGGTACTTGAAAATAAGCAGAAGTACTCATACATGACTTTCTATCACGGTGCTTTAAGTCTGAAGGGGGGAGAGAGTAGAGCAGTCTCCCAGTTACAAGTTAATTTGGAAAAACAACCAAAATCCACAACACAGACTTTAGAGGACAACAATTTCATACATAATTTAATATCATTGTAACACTGAGCATATTCTACATACCCCTATGCACATCATTATAAGACAGTTCATATATCAAAAATGATTTTGGCAGGATAAACTCATACATATAGTAGTACTCTATATATTTGTATGTATACTTGTTTGGATGTATTCTTGTATACAGGTGTATATGTATTCATATTGTTGTGTATGTGCTGGTGTGTTTATGTATGTGTGATTTTGTATTCATGCATAACCAGCCATATCAACCATGGTACTCATTTTTCTCAAGCTTCCAACGACACCCTCAAATGTTATGGTAATGTGTGCTCATTCTGCCATCCTCTCTTTTCTCAAATAGTACGGTCCCTCTCGAACACATGCACAGAGGCACAGGCACTCGCTACAAACACACGCACATGCGAATGCAAATGCTGCCGACACACACACACACACACACACACACACACACACACACACACACACACACACACACACACACACACACACACACACACACACACACAATCCACTAATGACACATCCTATATGCATATACTGTTCAGTTTTTGTCCATTAAGTTCAAGCTTGAGGATTTTGATCATTTAGCCAAGATGTCCTGCAGCAGCAGATGAATGAAGCAGTTGTTGATACAACACATGTGGGAAGGAGACGGTGATGGAGCTCCGAGACTGATGCCCTCAGTTCGTCACTCATCATTGGCATTCACTCGGTAAGTATATCAACAAATAATCTTTTGCTGTCTTTATAGTTAATGGAACTAACTATTCAGAAATGGTTGTGGCTTACAAGAACTGACTCTGTATATTAGGCAGATGTAAGATGCTTAGAAGAAATGCATTCCTATAATAATATTCTCAGTAACATATTAATTTCTCTATCTAGCATCAGAAAAACTTCATGAGCCATGAATTGTGCACATATCACTGAAGAATTGTCCAACAAAGAGAGTTTGTTTAAAATCTAAAATTATGCCACACATCTAATAATATACTTGGTAGCAACAGTACAATGGGAACATTCAATCTTCAAAATATAGGCAACCATCGAGAAATCCTTTTTAATCTGGCATAATCAAATACCAACCTGCGCCTAAAAGACTAGGCTCAAGGTTGACAATCTGCAGAACATGCAGGGTTAAAACAGACACGTCTTTCCTCATCTTGAAACAGTATAACCCAACAATTTAGTCAGTACTATTTCAGGTCTCACAGCACTTTGGTCATTAAGGGATGGATGGCTATCATGAGTCCTGAATAATAGGGATGTTAATGACTTGTTTCTAACCCATGACGTTCCACAGTGGCTGAACCAACAACCAATCAGTTCCGGCACATCTGACCAGGGTAAGCTATACCCCTAGTCATCCTCCACTTTTACTTGGTGCCCAATGCAAAGGGGGATGAGGGGGACCCTGAACGATGGAAGTGCATACACTGCCACTTGTTGTCACGGCGCTGCCACACTCGTGTCTCCTCGCTCTGTTGTGTGTGGGCTTGCCCTTGCCTGAAGGAGAGGGGGCGTAGGTGAGCAAGAAGGCTAAAATAACACATATAATGAACTCATTGACCTTAGCTTTGGTTATTTGGTTTGAGGTTTTAAATCTGAGACTTACTTGTCCATGTACTGGGTGAGGCGGATGTATGCAATGCAGGCTGCATCTTCACCCAGGAGGTGCACGTGGGGACTGAGGATCATTGTATTTACTGCTTTACAGTTCTTCCCAAGCACTGCAAAAGGGGAGATTAGGGCATGTTAAAAAATGCACTACTGTATGTTGTTAGCATTTCAAATTCAGATCATCTATATCGGTAAATGTTTAAATTTGGGACCTATATTGCAAAAATTAATTTAAAATAAATATGAAATTGACAGCTGTCTTGTTTAATCGATTCTTGTACCTCCAATAACATTCCATCTGATTCCCTTTCCAAGTTTGCCCCACCAACTCTCCTGAAAGCCTCAATAACTTAGGAAGCCTGCAGAGGTCAGTTACTGCAGACAATCACATCAAGATGCAGACACACCATTCTGACCCTGCCTTGTGACAGCACAGTATGACCTTTGTGATCCATTTGGGTTGTCAAGCTTGTGATAAGGATGGCACTTACATGAAGGTTCATTTCCACTGCTTGTTTAACTGCTTTCTATGCTTTTTATTTCAGATTTCTTAAACTAAGAAGCTCTTATCTATGAAAGCAAAACTTAATTCTAAAGCACTTGCGGTGTATATTCAAATGTAATACACTGTGCAGCCTCTGTTTCACAGGTTATTCCTTTTCTTAAGCATATATTCTCTCTATAAATGTAGAATTCCCTTGGTCTTATTATAGTCCATGCAGTTCTACTTTTAAAATATATTCATCTTAAAATTCCTTCAAATTTGATATAGACAATATTCATTTCACAAAACCACAAACATGTATGACACACTAGTACTGAATAAAATGATTTTCAA
>NC_091589.1:14962636-14977636 GCF_042767895.1 Penaeus vannamei
ATCGGGCGGTATAACATCCAGGAAGAATATCCGAGCACTGCTGACAACGTCCAGGTTAGGTACCCGTGCACTGCTGTACAACATCAACAACAAAAACACCAAACAAGAATCTAGTGTTGAGCTTCAGGAGATGAGACAGACATTCCCACAAGACGCAACAGTGGTGGTGACCGCCTGCAGAATACCCAGATACAGTCTACACTCAAGATAAAGTGACAAGGAACCCAGCTTCCTTAGGGAGATAGCAAGTGTTTCATTACATGACTCAGGCTCCACTCTATGTTTTCATATATAAATAAACACTTGACACAGCATATGGTGGGTACAAGATAGAATTGGTTGAGGGGGGAACTTTTAACTACGATCGCGCATCGGGACTCTAGTACCAGTATGGGAGAAAGATGAGTTTCTGGCAGCGCGGAATTATACTAAGAGTCAAGTATCAATATTGCGGACATGCCAGATACAAGATGATCAACTATATGTCTATCTTACCAGGCTATAAAATGAATAGAACAAGGAACCTATTTGCATTTTGGGGGGCTGAGGGGGGGGGGTAAATGCCAAGGGAAAAGGGGAAGGACTACAGCGGGACGAAAGAGCAGCGCGTCTGTGGGAGCTGCTTGCTACATGGAGAACTAGACACACGAGGACAAAACAGGGTGCGTTCCTCAGGCTAGTGAGCTGTGGGTAGTATAGCCGGGTATGTGCAGCAAGGAAGACCCCCCCTGCTGTCCAGCGACTCACCTGCGTGCCAGGAGAGTGAGGAAGACAGGGAGGCAGTCTTGACAGAGTTACGCACATGGTGGTGATCTGTCAAGTCAGGTCAGGTCTGGTCAATGTGACACCCACGCCAAGGACACAAGCGCTAATCCTCAGCTCTTGTCTGTCTACTTGAGGATTATTATATCCTGACGGCCGCCTGGGCTTCGCCTCTTCCCCTCGGCTTCGGCGGCCACTACAGACTCTGCGGGTGCCTCCCTCCGTCGCAAAACAACTGAGCTGAGGAAGCGACCTCGAATGACTCTACCAAAGGAGGGGAGGCACTGGCCGAGGGCGAGGGTCTAGAGGCGCCAGGCAAGTCACCGCGGATCACCAGCCAGCCGCCACAACGAGAGTTCAACGATCTCTTGCACGCCAACCATCACAAACTGTCACCGCCCAGTTTTACCTTTTGTTGTTATCATGCATGTGCGGGGATTTTTACGTTTCATGTTATTTAAGACAATTATCCAGTGCATACTTTAAAAACAACATTAAAAGGCATTCTAATGAGATACTTTTAGCCCCGCAAGCTTAACTGAACTTCACCGGCCGATCAAATGCATCTGTGCCAACAAAACGTGTCACTGGATGCGTGATTTGCCACTTCAAAAATCCTCCACGAAAAATGTGACATTAATTCTGCACTAAATATTGTGTTTCAAGTATTAAAAGACTGAAAATATGGAGAGAAAAAATTAAAACACTGAATTAAAAGTGAAAAAAAAATAAAATCTGTTGAGAAAATAGACAATCACATAAAAGAAAAAAAAATATTTTGAAAATTATGAAACCGGATTTACCATGATAATTTTCCTTGACGCCCGAGTTCTTACACTTCTTTTAAAAACTCGTTCTTTCACGATTTGCACGCACACGCCTGCAAGGCCAAACACATACACACACTCAAACTCACATACTGTTCGTCTGCACACGCACTCGCAAGCATGTATGCTCATGGTCACACACGCACCCCTGTGCATGTGTGGTCATATCCCGCAGGTGGCTTTAGGCATATAGCGGAGGCATGAAAACAAAATACAAGCATCTATGTTTAAAATTCTATATCTATATTAAATCTGAGGAACAATGTCAGTGTTAAAATGCTAAAATACTTTTATGGCAATTTACGATAATCATATCATTAACTTTATTAGCTATTCACCAAACATTATACTATCTAAGCAGCATGTAAAGATAACGGCCGGTTATATTCACTGGCCACTGGGAAAAAATGTATAAACTAAATGTATTTACAAAGGAGGATTCATTACCTATGATGAATCAGGAAGGAGAATATACAGATGTTTCTGAGATTCGTATAGAAACAAAATGTAAATGGCAATACAAATCATACATATTTTGAGGAAAAAGAATAAAAGTGCAATTCTATACTCTTGACGACACAGCAAGTTCGAATTTCTGATCCGAATGAACCGAAACGCAATTCGCAGCCATGTTCCCAAATCCAAATGGGTTATTTCATGCTTTGACATGCTCCAATCTTTATCGTATTCTGCATTGCACGGCGTTAACTGGATGCCCGCGAATCAACCAATCAATCAATTAAAACAGAAAAGAAAAACAGAATAATTCTGAGCGTCATACCGGATCGAAGCAACTAGAACCCGGGAAGCTTCACGAATCACCGAAACAATGAAGTAATACAACTAATTGACAAAGGGAAAGGCGGAAAACGTTGTTCGTGAAGTTAAGAGAACAGTAATGACGATCTATTTTATTCATCTGGCGCTAAATTCTATTCCCAAAGCCTGAGAAATAAAAACCGAAGAACGAATGCAAAGGAGAATCGGAAAAGTCGAGAACTGCCATTGATTGCGTCTTAAGGTTTAAGATACTAATACAATTCACTTACGTCTTTACATCACCAGAGCTATTTCTTTAACATTAACTTGACCATTACATCTATCTACTCGAACGGGAAAGAACACGCCCTAACAATCTACCATTTTTCACAACGAACAGTTAATGATTACGAGATATCCTATGCTTATTTTCTCGCGTTTCTCTGTCGTTATTACATCAAATTATCTTAATAACATATATGGAGCACTTCCACAAAAATGACACCTTCGAGATGATTATACACTAAAATAACAGAAATCCACACAGAAACAGAAGAAAACGGATGAAATACGGAAAAAAGATGAAGGAAGAGGAAAAGGCAAACACAAACACTATGAACAACGCGCATGAAGGTGAAACCAAAACTATGAAAGGTTGTGGGAAGGAAAAAAAGGGAGGTACCAAGATCACTAAGACTACACTGACGCTCTCCAGCCTCGGGGATGGGCCGCCAAGCCAACAGTGATTGTAAGATGCTGATACTCATCAACAGAACTTAACACTAGGATACCTTATGTGTACTGCTCTCACTACTAACTCGCTGCCATGTACATACAGGGCTCAGTCGCGATGCGAGAGGTCCGCTAGCATAAAATGAAAACAGACTATAGCAATGGGTTCGTCTGCTAGAGGCTGGACAAGGAGGGGAGGGAACTTCGCTTAAATGTAATAATGTAAAAGTCCCAGTCAGAGAGTTCAGTCTTAGGTCATATCTTCTGGTGGCTTGGCTGGCCCTCTTCCTGCCCAGGCGGAGCCATCGCCGCCCGAGGGTCAAGGCCTTGGCCCAGCCATCCTCCACGGGTTATGGGGATGGCCGAGTCCTGCCATGATCCTACAGGAGGCTCCGTCAACGCAGTCCTTCATGAGGGGTTGCAGGAAGACAGGTCAGGGGGACTAGTAGAGAGAAAGGGCTTCCAGGTCCACCTCCTGGGCATCCTCATCGTCAACGTCATCTAGTTCATCCGATGTACTTCGGTCGGACACATACCTCGGCCCTCGACGCCCTTTGGCAACCATAAATGAGCCCACCGGGAAAAATATAACAAAGAAACAAAAATCAATTTTCGAGAAGCTACTCCGTGCGTGAAAACTTGTTCCCTGTACATAGAGTGATCAAATGTAAAGATATGGAGAGAGAATAAAATAAACAAGTGTTTATTTCTAAACCTGAAAGTAAAACGATTATAAATCATAAATACATTTTGAATGAAGGAAAGAAAGATCAATAAAAATAAACTAAAATGTTGCCAAATAAGACTTTTACGAAACAAAATAGAATTCAAAGATGTGAGCCCCCAGGACTGGCGAAAGGTGCACGACGTCGGACTGGACCTTCGAAATGGAGCTCGGGAAGAGGAACATTCTGGAGACATTGACGATGGAGACGAAATTCGGGTTCTGCGGATGGGGCGAGGGGGGTAGGGCGGGGGGGCTGGTTGGTACACGGGGGAAGGGGAAACGAGGATCGGTACACGGGGACTGGGGAGAGGGGTGAACGGAGGGGGTGGGGCGTGTGTGACAAGTCTACGATTCATTCACAACTTTTTGCAACTCGAACTCGTAGTTCAAGTTGTGTAACCTTCCATCACCAAATGGTAAAAAAGGTTTAAAAAATGCACTGACCTTTGCAAAAAAAAAAAAAAAAAAAAAAAAAAAAAAAAAAAAAAAAAAAAAGTACACATATGCACAAAAACACACGGGTATATATACACACGAGTACACGCACTCACATTAATCAGTGAAATACACTCATACATACATTATATACAAACACGTGTGACGTGAACAAAAGTAGAAACTTGAGAGAGAGAGAGAGAGAGAGAGAGAGAGAGAGAGAGAGAGAGAGAGAGAGAGAGAGAGAGAGAGAGAGAGAGAGAGAGAGAGAGAGAGAGAGAGAGAGAGAGAGAGAGAATGAATCATAAACACTATTTAGACAGGGAGAGAATATAGTACTGCGAGAATGAGGAGGAGGAGGAGGTCGCAAAAATGTAGGGACAAGCGCACGGCTAAGGTTGTACTCCTGGCTCATACAGCGAGACTTGGGTGGTTGTGGCTAGGCAGGTGGAGTGGAGAGGCAGGTGTTAGGAGGCAGTGATGTAAATGAGGCTAATAATTCATCCAAGCAAGCCTTGGAAAACTAAATATAAGATAAAGGAAGAAAATAAAAAGTGGTAAACATGCATCGGATATGTGATATTTGTTCTACACCATATAATGTGGTTCTCTTTCTATCCAAATGGATATTTTCTTCACTTCTGCAAAAATGCAAAAAAGACATTTGGAGACACTTATTTATTTATTTAATAATCATTTTAGAGATGCGTAAAGGTCTGCCGATGCTGAAAAAATACAGACGTCGGAGGTAGAGGATCACCTGCTCACTACACAGTCTCCCTACTCAAAATCATTCCTCAGCCTACTAGCTACCGTAAAACTGACACTGCCCTTATTAACACTTAATCTTTGCTGACGTCTGTGCCTACTGCTAGCTCCTCCTGTGTCGTGCCACCAAACCACTGGACACAGTCACGCCGGTGTCGAGTGTGTCATGCACATGGCCCCGTCTCGGCTACACCAACACTTTATCACTAAAGTTATTCCACGGCACGATCTCAACTTCGACGCAACCGTATTTCACACCGGAATCAGTCGCCATGTCGGTCGGTTATCGGTTATGCAACATCAGCCAGGCGCGGACACTCCACCACCCGGCCTGCGCTTGTACTGTGACATAACGGCTGGCGTCACGCGTACACTGGGGGCGCACCCGTGTCACGCCCCTCGGGACACCGGGAGAAGACGCGACAATGCCACCCATCTAGGTACCTCGTTGCACTAGGGAGCCTCCACTTGGCTGCCTGTTGTCTGTTTGTCGCTTCCACTCCCCCTCCCCCTTCTCTTTCCATCGCCCACGCACTCACCATGCCCGGCCATCCCTCTGCTGTTTTCACTCTCGTGCCTTGAACCCCCGCCCTCTCACTACAGCTCCCGACGCCTATGCATAGCCGTGCATGACACACTCTGATCCTCTGCTTTCGCACTGCTCTCGCCTCAGCAAATTCCTCCCCCGTTTTTATCTGATTTTAAAGCCCTCACTTCACCTGCTCCAATCTTCCCTAGCACCTGGCTTCGCCATCTTCACCTATAACGAAAGTCCTATTCCTATCTCTCTTTAAAACATCTATAATCACTGATTACCTATCTAACATACCATAGCAACTCGCGAGAACCCTGTTCATTTTTCATCTATCCCCGTCCCTAAATTCCCCATTTTTCCCTATCCTTATCACCCTTCCTTCCCGTCTATCGGTTCCACCAGAATCCCGCATTCTCTGATTATTTTTGTCCCACCTTCCCTTATAATCTCCATCATTTATTGATCATAACGTCTCTCAGCACCTCCACTGTCAAGTAGCACAGCTGGCAAAGAGCAAATTTAGCACGAAGGAAGAAGCTAATCTTAGTCCCTTCGCCCTGTGTGACGTCAGCCACTACACTGGCAGATGGGTGTCATTAGGGCGAGTCTATTTATACACATCGGTTCATAAAACAAGTTCACTCATCTCGGGAGACAGGCCGCTCTCCCTGCTCATAATCTGGTGCTCAAAGCGATGCGCCTTTGTCATCGTCGGTTGGGTCGAAGAGCTCCCTCGACGAAGTAGAAGCTCACACTACTCCTGAGACCTTGCCGCTCCAACCACGACTTCCAAGGTCTACTGACGAGGAACCGATGGTCACGCCAATCATCAACCTTCCGGGCGATTGTGTGTGCACGATCTGTATTCGGTGATTCTCTTGTGTGTGAGCATGTACATATATTCCCAGTGTACAATGTGGCCTCACTAGGGTGTCTGCCCTCGTCTCGGCTCCCTCTTGGTCCAAGATACACGTTCTTCGCATAATATTTTGATAAAAATGAATAGCATGCGGAAAGAAGATTAAAAATGGCGGTGATTACAAGGTCAGCAAAGGCAAATTTGGTTAACGCTTTGAAGATATTCGGCGAACGTGATTAGCTATCAGGATTATAGTTATCAACTGCACTCTTCCATGTTCAGTGCAATGTTAGTCTTGCAATCTTTCCCCCAAATCCCAGGAATTTGCGTCCCTAAATTCAGTCTTAAGATCGAATAGCCAATCTCATGATAGTATGACCATGACATCAGTCTTGCATCAACCAAAGGAAGACATTGCTAGCGTTGTAGCATGTGGCTTTCGCGTGTCTTTGCCGACCAAGCAAACACATCCCAAAAATGTATGCAGATACAGCATATGGGTCTTAAAACCACTGAGTATCCATAATATTGAATGAAATTTGGAATCAAGAATAGAAAATCCTTCACCGCTTGACCATGCAAGGAATATATAATATGCACTATGTACATATTTCCCAAACAGCATGATACAGAAGAAAATAACGAAATCTTCACTGAGCTTTCTTACTACCAGGAGACATGGTTAGATCTTCCTGCTGTGGTTTTAATCAGAAATTTGATTTAAAGATACAATCTGGATATATACGAAGCCTTCAAATGCCGGGCATGCTTAATATACCAGTAGCACGCTCTAGCTTCTCTAGATCGTCGTCGGAGTTAATGCATTAACGTAAATAGAACACACATGCTTTGTAATTAGGTAAAATCTATTACTCTATGGAAAATACACTCACATTTTGATGTTAGTATCTGTAAATGAACACTCTGAATACCACGTTTTCTAAAAGAGAAAACAGCAGGCGACTGTTGTGTCTATGTAACTATGTAATGCGGGCTAGTCTTGTGTGAGCAGGGAGCAGGCAGTACTTGTTTTGTTGAGTGGTGACGTGTCTCACTCAGGACCTGTTAGTTAAGGTAGTTGGTTGGGCCATTACCAAGTGTCTTGGTAGCTCCCTAGTGGATATGTGGGCGTGCGGGATCACGCCCACACCGCGCCCACTTACCGCTGTTAGGTTGGCTGCTGCTCAGCTGGATACTGCTCAGCTGGACGCTACAGGATTTGCGGTCTTGCCGCGCGGTTTCTGTATTATTCTCAGCTTTATGATCTTTTGTAGAAGCGGTAGGGTTGGCTGCCGCAGACGGTGTGGCAGGGGCGGTCGACGACGCTGCAGCTGCGGCCGCTGCAGCCACAGCCGCCATCAACCCCCCTGCACCACCGGCCGAGGCC
This sequence comes from Penaeus vannamei, assembly GCF_042767895.1. Lineage (NCBI taxonomy): Eukaryota > Metazoa > Arthropoda > Malacostraca > Decapoda > Penaeidae > Penaeus > Penaeus vannamei. The sequence goes on from NC_091589.1 coordinate 14,970,428, forward strand.
GCTGCCGGCTTTCCGCCACCGCTACCACCTCCACCACCTCCACCTCCACCACCAGAGCCGCCCGATAATAAACTGTTCTTAAGGCCGGCCATCGCGCCCACCACCGACGCTGCAGTTGCTTTAGCTTTCTCCTCCCCGCCTGAGACACCAGACAATATTATAGTCAAGTTCACCTCAATATAGAGCATGGACCCTGAGATCCGGGAATGGCGCTAAACCCTCCACCTAAATTGGTTCTCCAAATTAAAATACCGGGAATGTCTCTGTTTTTCCCCCTCTACCACCAACCCACTACTGTCTCTTTCACTATACACACCAGCCGCCATCTAAGAACTGATATTCAAGCCTGGTTCTGTAGGATTAAAAAAGGCACAGAACATTTAATCACTCCTCTGCTCTTATCTGAGTGTGACTAGTCAGCGTTGCACCGTAAGAACTCAGCTTTGGTCCCTGTCGGTTATTAAATACACACTCCCCGAAGATATGGTACATTTATTAAAACCCTCAATGACTTCGTCTTGAGGCTGAAGGACCAAGGAAAGACTTGCCAATTCGGGTGCTTCCACATTGAAGAGAAATTCCTGTGTTTCACTTCCTGAGATCATGACTGCCAAGAATTATAGAGAATAACAGTGAATTAAAAAGAATATATATTTTTTAAACTGGAAAGTATCTTTGAAACACCTTTCCTACAGCCTGATTCATGCCATTCCTTTTTTTCTTTTGCAGTGTGGATGCTCTTCAAGTTTGTCACTCATTTGTTATCATCACTAAAAAGTTGTTTTCACAAAAAATATCGTAATGACTACTATAACCACATACCAAGGATAACTATTATGCATTATCCTTGCAAGCATGCCTTATTTTCAGAATGGATTCATCATAGTATTATCCATATTGTTTAATAATTCTAGATAATGTATTTAATGTTCAGCCAACATGAAACCCGAAGCAGCAGAACTAAAATTTGCACTTAACATTGACAGCAATAGCATAGATGTAATAAGCTTCAATTAACAATGGCACGGGTTGCCTTTAAAGGGGATGAGAATGATTTTATAAACCTATACTAGAGGACACACATCTCCCATACTGGATAATTATCCATATAATGATCAAGAGCATCTTCAGTACTATCAAAACTGCATCAAGCAAAACTGTTCACTGTCTATTTCTTCTCTATATATGATAGGCCCACTTACTATAAACTTAAAATTGAAGAAATACATATTACAGTATTTACCTCCCATGTCATCACCATCAGAGTTGTATATTCTATCCTATGTGTTAAATGCTGCATATCAATTCCTTTATTTTATTCACAGAGATTAAGAAATCAACTGTAACCTTATGGGGATGCCTTAATGCAAGATTATTGGTGGATGCTGACCTTGTGCAGTTCCTGGTAAAAACTGTGCCCAAATTTTGAATAACGCTCAATAGACAATCTTAAATTCCTCAGGACAGGAATATTTACATATCTTTTCAAAATAGTACTTGGGCACTGGTCTATCGTTTCCCGGAAACTGCAAGTTATGCAATCTACACTGACCTAGGAACATCTCAATCTATGTAATCTCAAATGCGATTAAACAAATATCCCCAAACAGGCTTATACTTCAGAAACAGTATCTTACCTTCAGAATGCATCCCCAAGCAATCTGTTTTGAAAGAGAATGTGAAGCTCCTAGCAAACTATCAAGTGACTGACCGTCAGCTTAGTCCCCAGGTGCAACGCCTTTTGAAATATTGTTCTAATACTACTGATGAGTTTTCACATTCATTGTAAAAAAAAAAAGAGACTTGCCCAACTAAGAACCTTACATCACTCAACTTATCCTAAGGTTACTTTGAAGGTATTAAGAACATAATAAATTTTGTGTGTTTCTAAGGTTCTAACATATGAAAATATCCTGCAAAAGGAAGATAAAAGTCATGCTTGGTCTATTTTGTTATGGACTTAACCTATAAGAGCATATGATGTAATGAACTCAAGAATCTATTAGAAACTCTGAACTAATAGTTTTAAATGGTACTAAAGCAGCTTGTCTATCCCTACTATGACAACTGACCCACTAAACATGTTAACAGCGTTGATGCTGGTGTGTATGTTCCATAAAAAAAAAAGAAAAAAAAAAATAGATATCAAACATTTCTAAAAGTAAACTTTACTGATATAGCAGAACTAATGAAAACATTTTGCAAAATGACAAAACCTATACTTAAAATTGTTTAAGGATTTATTACACAAGAAAAGTAAGACAGCAAATAAAATTTTCGTTATAGGTGAAAATATTCTATATTTTGATAAAAAAGAAGAAAAATTACGTGCATAGTGCATTTTTTAAAATTGGTTATTTAACTGCCATATCTAAAACAGGAGGATTAATATATATATATGAATGTGTGTGTGTGTGTGTGTGTGTGTGTGTGTGTGTGTGTGTGTGTGTGTGTGTGTGTGTGTGTGTGTGTGTGTGTGTGTGTGTGTGTGTGTGTGTGTGTGTGAAAAATGCATTTATTCTATCCATGAGATTGTGTAAGGCAGTATATACAGTATACTAATGTTTGGAAATCCAGTTATATCCCTTATTACCAGTATAGTAAAACGAAGTGGATTTTTGGATAACTTTGAATTTAGTTTTGGAGATTGGTGTATACAAAATCACATATGGCTCATGAATGAAACCAAAACCAGGAAATGATGAGATGGGAAAACTGTCATGATAATGCTGTGATATTAACAGACAGAATCAAAGAAAAAATTCAGGCTTAGTTTTGAAGTAGAAATAAAGTTAAGTAAATAGTAAATATTTAGAAAGAATTACATGAAAAATGTAACTAATTTTAAAAAGAAAGAATATCAGAAAATATAAAGCAAGATGGTTATACAGTAAAGTGTCAGAAACACAAAATTCTGAAGTTGCAGAATTGTGCAGCATTAGCTGTATCTTGTGAAATTGCTGATTTGCAATGAAAATAAATGTGAGAGTAACTTTAAACTTGGAAAAGCTTGCAGTTATAGCAAATATATATACACATCTTGAAGATGTTTTAATAAGTTATATGCAGTAAACATCTACTTATGAACTTCCAGAAGAAAAGCAAAATCTTCAGACAAGTTCTCACGAACACGTAGATAGAATGCCAAAACTGAATTTGATAATATATCTTAAAATGTCTATTCTAAAGCATATCCACTTCTGCTTAAGCTCACCTTTAGGAAATGAGTAAGAAATATTCATTCTTTTTAATGATTTAAGGCAACTACTGTGCTGTTTCTTGAAAGAATGATCAATAATAAAGTATGGCTTCAGATTGGCTTTACCACAATAATTACAAAAAAGTCATGTAAATTTAGATTACCATGCATCAAAGTTTTTTATATAAAGAAAAGTTTTCATATCAATACTGTAGAATTTGTAAGTGCCACATGATCAGACTAAAGAATTTTGAAAAAAAAGAAGAAATAAAAAAGGAATACTCTATCAATCTTAGTTCATATTAGTTGTTAACTACGGTGATAATAGTAGCAGCTTGTAAACAGTTTCTCAGTAAGTGTACTTTCTTTCTTTCTTTTTTTTTTTTTTTTTTCCTCAGTCATTTAGGGATAAGGTGCATAAACAAGCGCCTACCTTCTGCATCTCGGGCGATCACTGTGGTACTTCTATCGACTTGCGACTTGGACTTGTCTGTTTACGTCGCAGGGGAAAGATCGGCACCATACCCGGGGTGCCCACCAAGCAACGTCCACGGCAAAATAGGAGGAGAGGGGATGGACAAAAGAAAGAGAAAAAAACCACCATTGACAATGCAGCAGATGTACACGGTGAGTGGGGATGCTACCGCTGTGTCATGTGAAAGCAAAGATGACATTACATCCTTTTAAGGGGTTTCCCAAGGAAGACAAACCTCTTTCAGGCAGTTGGGCAAGGGTGGATTATAGATACGTATATGCGTGCTTTTTTTTTTTAATGCCATTTTCTTTGTTTTCTTTTTTTTTTTCTTCTTCCCGCCAGGACCATTGCACTCAGTTAAAAGGAAATGAAAGAGAAAAAAAGAAGAAAAATGAGAGAAAGAATGAGAGAGAGATACAGAGAAAAAAATCTAATAAAAAATATAATTAAGTCTCAATGAGTTTTTCTTAAAGCGCAGTCAGGCTTATAGTTTTCTAATTCCTTTTTATTTATTGAAGATCTTTTAGATGTCTTGATTATAAAAAATATTCTTGATTTTTAAAATGTAAAAGATGATAAAAAATCTAGTCTACATTCATATCATAATAGATATTTAAAAATATAAATAATTCCCTGAATAAAGAAGTAAACAAACAACAAATTCATGAAAAATAAAATCATATATAACCTTTTCCAGTAAGATACATATATATATTTTAAATCCTTCATGTGTAAGACTGTCTTCATCATCATGAAAGCTAATGGTTATTTAAAAAAAAAATCTTAGTTCGACAGTTATAAACTATTAGGAACACATTCCGCATTCCTTATTCTTTATATTCTTTTTTGTCATATATCAAGTAGGGCGGAGATCCATTTTACTGAATATTTTCTGTTTTCTTCTTAAATCTGTTTGCCTTTCTAACGCATTTATTATCATTCTCACTGAAATAAAATAAAATAATAATGAAATGAAAATGTCTTTGCTAACCTTTTAATAACAATTATAAGTGATGATGGCAATAACAACACTATCAGCAACAATGATGATGATGACTATCGAGATGATGGTAATAATAACAATAATAATAATAATAATAATAATAATAATAATAATCATAATAATAGTAATCATAAATATAATAATAATAATAATAAAAAAATAATGATAATGATAAAATGCTGAAAATAGTAAAGTTGATAATGATGATGATAATCACAACAATGACAACCATAATAGCAATAAAAAAGAAAAAGAAAAAAAAAATAATAATAGAAAATAATAATAACAACAAGAACAAGACCAATAATAGCAATAATAATGGCAATAATAATAACAACAATAATGGCATCTATAATAATCATAACGATCATAGCAATAAATAAAAATATTCATAATAATTCCCTGAACAAATACAACAATAGAGACAAAATTATTGGCAATCATATTAGATATAATCAAAACTCAATACACAAGATGAAATTTATAATAAAGGTAATAATTCATAAATAATACGTGATAAGACAACAATTTATGTAATAACAGCAATAACAATAAATACTGGAGACAATAATGATAATGATAATAATAGTAACAATAATAATAATGATGATGATGATGATAAGCTAATGATTATAATAGCAATAATAATAATAATAATAATAATAATAATAATAATAATAATAATAATAAAAATAACAATGATAATGATAATATTAATAACAGCAACAATAATAATAGTATCGCTAAAATATTAATAATGACAATAATAATAAATAAAATAATAATAATAATAAAAGCAATAATAATAACAATAAATATAATAGCAATGAGAAAAGTGATATTGATAAAAATAAACCAATAAAAAAATAATAATAATAAAATAAAAATAAAAATAAAAAACAGTAAAAGTAGTAGTAATAATAATGATGACAATGATGATGATGATGATGATGATGATGATGATAATAATATTGATAATAATAATAATAATAATAATAATAATAATAATAATAATTATAATAATAATAACAATGACACCAACATTAAAAAAAAGAAAAAGAAAAAAAGAAAGAACAGCAGTGATAATAACAATAACAGCATCAACAACAATAAAAAATAACAATAATGAGAATAATACAAACAATAATAAAGACAATATTAAAAGCTGATTCTGCAACAACAACAATGACAATAATAATAATATTGATAATAATAATCATAACAACAACAATAACAAAAATAACATTGATAATAATATTAGTAATAATAATAAAAAATAATAGTAATAATTATAGTAATAATAATAGTAAAAAAATATTCATAATAATAATAATAATAATAATAATAATAATAATAATAACAGTAATAATAATAATTATAAAAACAAGAAAAGTCATAATTATAACAAAAGTAATGCAAACAATAACAATAACAATAACAATAGTAATACTATTCATAATGAGAACAATAATAATAATAATAATAATAATAATAATAACAATAATAGTCATAATGATATTGATACAACAACAATTATAATAATGCTAATAATAATAATAACAATAATAATAATGTTATCATTATTACCATCACTGATAATCACAAAATAATAAAAAGTATAATGAAATTACCAAATTTATGATACCATCATTATCACTATTATCATTATTACTAAAATTATCTTTATAATTATCATTATCACTATAATCATCTTCATTATCATCATTAAAGTTATTATCATTATCATCATTATTGTAATTATTATTATCATTATCACTATAATAATCATCATTATTACCATTACTAATCATCTTTATCATAATTTTTTAAAAATTATCATAATTATTACTATCATTATCATTATTGTCATAATAATAACAATAATAAAAATATGATAATAGTAATAACAATCACTTCAGTAATGACTAAGTTCATAATAATAATCTCAATTATTATCAAAATCAGGAGAGAAATGGGATAGTAATAATGATAGAAATATTAATAATAATAATAATAATAATAATAATAATAATAATAATAATAATAATAATAATAATAATAATAACAATAATAATAATACCAATAATAATGATAATAGAAAAAATAATAAAATCAATAAGAACAAGAGCAATAATTATCATAATAATAATGATAATAATAATAACAATAATATTAACAATATCAATAGTAATAAAGATAAGATAGGAAAAATATTAACAATAATTACCATTATCATTGTAAAAATGATAATAGTGAAGAAAGACTAGAAAATAATTAAATTGCTTAGATAATCATAGTAATAATAAATAATAGCAGCACTTATAGAGAAATAAAAACTGTGATGAAAATAGGGAAAAAATAAGTCACCAGTAATTTTCACTCACACAGAATTAACATGGAGCTAATAATACAACATATGAAAAGTTATACAACTGAAAGTCTGAAGGAAAAAACAAAAATGAAAACAAAAACAAAAATAGAATGATGTTTGAATGGAAATACTCAGAGAAAAGAAAATAAAGACAAGAACTA
>NC_091589.1:15017636-15025136 GCF_042767895.1 Penaeus vannamei
TCTGAGAAAAAAAGGACCATCTTTATTAATATCCTCTGGTATGAGAGAAAACTTATCATCTTTATATATCATAAAATTTCCTAATTTATATTTCTGTAAGAATTTGGGGTGGCAAAATAATCAATTCATTCTTTGGCAAACAAGGGCCTAAAATGCAGAAAAATAAAAACATTTAATTAAAAAGAAGGAAAATTGAAAGAAACACGCTGTACATTGAAGATTAAATTTTGAACATTTAGAATGGGAAGTTAAAAGGAGGACAAGTACTCGTAATCTCTTAACTACCATAGATTTACTGATATGTAAAAAGCCAAACATAATGAGAACTGCTTATATAATAATAGATTTAGGAAGTTAACAATACACACAGCTTGAAATTACAACCCATAAGGTTTATGTGCTGCTTAAACTACACATCTTGTTGATCTACACTACAACAGCGACCAAAGAGAAAATAACTATTACTAAACACATATAACTGAAGCAAAATGTAGAAAAGTATTTTACTTAGGGATGGGCTTAGTGAAGGACTTCCACTACCTGATAAGATGTTTATACTCTGAATATATGTTTTACCTACATGTATCTATACCATACTTATACTTGTGTTCAGGATGTGATTTCTTCACATATATACGCTTACTCACTTTATGTCCCTTTCTTTCTCACTCTCTCTCTCTCCCTACCTCTCTTTTTCTCTTTTTTCTTTCTTTCTTTCTTTCTTTCTTCCCCCTCTCTCCCTCACACAAGGACACCTTCCTTCCTTACCCCCTATTTCTATTACCAACACTGCTGCATAAGTAGCTATAACTGACCCACATGAAATATGCCCTACCTCCTTTTCCCAGCATAATCAGCATCTAATATTGTTTACCTCTCCCAAACACATACAGTATAGTTCCTAAGCAATAAAATTCTAGATATTACAAGGCATCAATTCTCATTCAAACCATCAACTGACTTACCATCTTGTTTCTTTTACTAATTACTTCTTACTTTATTTACAGTCACAAATACTTAAATTACACCTTTTCTGTCACTAACTACCTCCTCACTCACTCATTCTCTCATTTTACTTCATTTCTTTCTTTGTAAATGTGTGTATATGTGGTATTTGTATGTTTGTGTGCTACTGATAATTATTACAAGAACCACCAATAGTCGACAGCCATTTATGTTATTCTCTGGTAACCTTTTTGTCACTACACTGTGTTTAAATTTGAGTTCAGTTAGACCCAATTTTGAACACAGTAATCAAAATTCATCTACAGTTATTTTATATAGGGATCAAGTATTCACTACAATACTACGATTAGCAACTCTTTAAGCCATAATGTACATTTACTTCAGGAAATGACAAAAAAACATAAACTTCTTCAAAAATTTACATGTAGAATCTTTAATTTACCAGTCTTATCATTATCTACATGAATGGTTCATCATACTGTACGTGTAAGACAATAATCTGAAAGACGTTAAATGTACAACAGCTCACACACGTACGTGGCCATTACCTGCTTTAAATTCGCCCTCACTGATATTATTTATCACATCTGTGGTGAGCTCTTGACACCAGTTGTTAGATTTATTGCAACATAAAATATGGTAACATCAAAACACTAAATGAAAATATGTCCCATTCCTTCAGGCTTCTTGCAACGTCTCTTACCACTTTGTATCTCTCTTTATCAAATTACATTCCAAAATCTAGCAAAGATTTGGACATTGCACTAAAAGCGTGAACACAGGGACTTCTGTCTATTCTCTACTAAAGAGTCCACGAATAGGATGACCACAAGCCATTAGGGCAGATACATGGATAATCTTTAACTTCACAAAGATCATGACCCAGAGGAGTGCAAAGAATCTTAGGTAGGAGTGCTTATATCATCAGCCCCTGACTCCCCCCAATAACCCATCCTGAAAGGACACTTGTAATCTATGGTGCCATTAATTCCAACCCACTTCCGTATACTGAAAATGAAGTGTGCTCCAACAAGTGAATGTGAGCAGCACATGATAGGACACTCTGGATTACAAGCGCTCGTTCCAGTCCCAACTCAAAGCTATGCCATTTCCTCTCAGCATGATGATTCCACAACTTGAACATATGGCATTGCAATGACTTGATTGAGGGGAGTCTTAAACTGGGGTACAAGGAGTCAGTCAGCGGGGAGGTTAGGGTTCCACTGCCGCCTAGAGGGGATGCCCACTTACCCTGTGCTTCGTACTTACTGGAGAAGTTGCGAGTCGCCAGCATTGTCGTCAGGATCGCACCCTGCAACACGGCAACCAACGGTAAGGGCTTGACAGGAGGAGGATAGCACAGGGTAGGAATGGAGAAAGAGCTGGCAGGAAATAGGGTTGTTCAAAGAAAATGAAATGATACAAGGTGATATTAGGAGGAAGAGGGCTGGACAGCAAGGAGCTCAAGGGAATTAAATAGAAAGCCTTAGAGCAGGTTAGGGTGAAGACCAATCAATAAGTTTATTGTTTGAGGCAATACGGTTTGGGGTTATGGACAAGGATGTAGGTGTGGAGAATGTTGGCTGGAGACCAAGTACCCAAGATCGCAGATGGAGCAGAAGTGGTCAGTCGAAACAAAATAAGCATCACACGTGTTAAAAAAGTAGTAAAGGTAAAAGACAAACCGTGATATGGAACAAAATAAAATACAGGACAAGCCAATGTTAAGTATCAAACCTGTATATCACAGTCAGAACAAACCCTACAAAACCAAGCTAAAGATATGCAGGTTTGATATTACACTGGTCTCATCTGTTTAATCTTGATAAAATCAAACAGATGACTACATAAGCGCAGATCCAGCAGCAGCCTGTAAACCCAGAATATGAAAAAGGTGAAGATGGGCATGAAAATATCATGGAACAAAGTTAAGGAAAGAGGAAAACTGGAATAATGTTAATAAAAAGATACAAACTCGGAAAATCTGATACAAGCATTCCCACAGACTTACTAGAGAAGTTGCACGCAGTGGCAAGCATGGTCGTCAGGATGGCGCCCTGCAATGAGGCCACACCAGATCATGAACCACAGTTACACAGCCAAGGTAAGCACAGACAAAGGAGAAGAACAACTTGGGGAAGGGAGAGATAGGCAGAGTACGACCCAATGAGGCTATTGTTTTTCAGATTCTTTTTCTCCTGGTTGTTGAGTTTTTGGTGAAACAATTTGTTATATCCTAAGGAGTTACATAGTTTGATTTTGAAATACTTTCTCTAAGTTTTAACTTCCTGAACATGTAACTCTAGGATATAACCCATAGATAACTGGTTCTCTGATACTTTTTTCTTGAACAAAGCTGCTTACCTGCAAGACTGTCACAAAATTTGTTACAAGCACTTTAGATTATGATTTTTTAATTAAGTGTTTAAGGTACTTTTATATGCCATTTCTCCCGAGACACAATATCATGCCACTGATAAAAAAAAAATAATATCCTGTTTTTTTTCTTGGGTTCACACTAATCCAACAAACTCTTCTCCTTTCTGTTAACTAAAATAGCATTTGCTTACAACCTCCTTTAAATCAATGACTAAACAAGTCTATCTCTCTTTGACATTCAGTAGAAATAGAGTTAACTTCAGCAAATTACAATAAGTCTTAGGATTATCTTTCTATTTCTGCAATTTTCTAGATATAATCTAATATCTAGGAATGTATACAGGGTATTCTTTTGTGTCATATCATAAAACTGAATTTCTTGTTGGGACACTGGTCAACTGCATCTAATCTATTTCTCAATCTTGACTTCAGCCTATATCAAAATGATGAAGCAAAAATAGTAAATAAAATATTTTCCTTTTGATTATAAGTTGTCTTTATTACAATTTCATCTGTCTACCTTTCACAAAAAGAGCAACATTCTTTAAAGATCTATAATGCTTTTGTAAGAAGCAATGGTGATAAACTCAAATCATTCCTTAAATGTAAAAAATAAAAAATAAAATGTAATTTGAACTATATGTCAATAGAAACTTTTCTATAATGAATATCTTAGCTTCCTCTTTCCCAAGTCTATTTTCCATCAACTGTAAGACAGTCTTGTTCAAATAATTTTGTATACTTTTTAAAATCAATGTCATGTGAAAACCATTACTTTTAATATACTGGTGGTTACTACAATTTAGACTATTGAATGAATCACCAGTTATGTTTGGAAGATGGCTCTCTTACCTCTAAACTAAACAGAAAGTATTTTTTTTATCTCTAAAGTTTGATAACTCTGTTACTTATGATAATTAATAATACATATTCAATGGTTTAGTTTAAAAATGACATATGATAGATGGTTAGGACAGTAACAATCATCATATGAAGGTTTTCACACTTTAAAAGTGCATGCTAACTATGTCAACCCTAAATCCTCCATAAAGCCTATATTACAGTTGTCACTTCTGTGTCCCAGAGAACTATTCTATCTATTTTATGCACAGAAGCTTATGTAATGAGACTGCTTTCCTATTACTCTACATAGAGGAGCTTTCAACAAGTCACAAAAAAACTTATCGTGCTACATATAAACATGGTTCAAAGAGGTATTATTTCTCATCTTTTGCTGAAGTCATGTCAAGCTAGTAGTCATTTGGAAGTTGTAGCAGCAAAGAAATCATATGATTATTTCTCTAGTATTCAGTGAATCCTTCAGCATTCAAGCCATCTATAATATTAAATGATATACTTGATCATTAAACAAAATCAGTCCACATCTCTATGTGCTATCCTATGCAATAATGACTGAAAATAACCAAAAACACTAAGCTTTCTAGTTTATGGAATTTGACAAAAAAGTCCCGTTTTATAATAGAAAAACAAACAAACAAAAAAACTTCTTTAGATGAATGGGTTATGTGGGTCTTATTGCTAACTTGCCAATGAATTGGAGCTTTTGCAGGAAACTACTGCATGGCATTCTGATTTCTGGGTCATGCAGAGCAGCTTAAGCATCATTTTTTATCATTCAGTCACCATGGAGAACATTCATTCACACTATTAATTATTGGCACAAAACTTTTTTACTTCCAATTCAAAACACTTTCATTTCTCTATTCCATACAGGGTGCCACTAGTTCAAAATTTGATTTTTTCCTACATCAGATGAAGAACTCATTTACATTAATGCCTTTCTTTTAAGTTCCTAACAAGGCAAATTAACTGCTAAAAAACTCATAACTCAAAAGCTTTTCTCAGTTTTCTTCTGATCTTATTGCTGTCTTAATTCCTTTGTCAAATATGTCAACAAATAATGTTTTTTTTCTACTGAGTCATTTAAAAACTGGTTCATTTAGATTACAAACAAATATCTTAATTTTACTGTCACTTTGAATTATCTAACAGCAACATGTATGTCAGGAAAACTATTGGAAAGACTAAAAACCCTTCTTCAAGAGGTACCCTTTATTCCCTGATTAAAATTAGCATTTTTTAAATCATGAACTGTATTCCATGATGCTTTCCTTATTCCCTCACACCAATGTCTAATATCTAGCCTACTTGCTCTACTTTAATAGCCATTTCATCACTACCACTCAAAGGCACTATTCCTTCCTAGCACTGATACTGCTGCTCCACTGTTGAATACATATACCAAATTAAAGAATAAATACTCAGTAGCATTAAAACCAGATAACCCAATTTTTAAAAACTTATAATTACTCTGATATTTATATGAAAAATTATAGACTTTACACAATGGAGTTGAAGTTTGAATTTTATTTTCTATCTGCAATAGTTACAAGATATTGTGTATATCATATCCATCTAGAAGCCAAATATAAAGATCTCCTTTTTTCCTTTTTTTCTTCTTTTTAGTGTATATTAAAAATAATTCATTATCTTGCTTTTAACATTATCTCTATTATTCAATTTCTTTAATATGAAAATTACATTACATTCTTAAACACAGTTGTAATACACTTAGCCTACAATGATACTCCTGTGAGAGCGGTGTCATGATATTCTGTTCCAAGAGCAATACATATATCAAAGTGGTCTTACCTTTAGCTTTCTTCTGGCATTGAATTTTCTCAAGCAGTCGACAGTCTCTTGCCTGTGCACCACACTGGCTACACGCTCACGTTGCTAAGGGGAGAAATGAGAAATGTTCATTATATAGATGTGTACCACTTTGATCCTCTCTGTGGATACATCTCTCAAATATGTCAACAATTAATCATCTCAAGACACATGACTGTCATTCATTATTATTCAAATTCATATATGATTCATCTCCACATCCTTTTAATGAAAGGAAATCATAAAATGTTCCTAATAACAGCTGCAAAAAATAGGGAAGTTAATAGGAAACATGTTTGAACAACATACGCAGATCCATGGGTGCTTCAGTGCTTCAGCAGCAGTAATACGCTTGGCTGGATTAACAGTCAACATTGAGTTGATAAGGTTTTTGGCTTCTGGAGTTACCGTGTCCCATTCTGGTGATGGATACTGTAAACAGTAATATATCATTAATTTCTGTGATTGTGTCATGATACAGTGAGATGATAAAAAAAGAGTAGTAAAAGAAAGTAGATAATGAAAATATGAGACACTATGATACTGTTTTTTTTAACAAAAGGTAATTTATCTTATAATTCTCTAAACATAACAAATATCATATTACAAAATAAGAATCACTCAGAATCATTATACAAAATTGAAATATATCAAACAAAGGATTTAGCCTAATGCATGTATAAACAAGTCATATATACTTATAAACTGCAAACCTATCAATCAGTCAATTTATCTATCTATCTCTACTTACTCATCTCATTCTCTCTAAACAAACAAATCCTCCAAATAAACTAAAAAATGGTCTAAATTAACCTAAATTTAAACACTCATGACCAGACAGTAACCACAACCCCTCCACCCCCACCAGAGGCTCCTCCAACCCTGCCTATCATCCGCTGGTGAACTTACATCATAAGCTCCAGCCTTGATTTGGGCGTATAACCTATGCTGGTCCTCATCCCAGAAAGGAGGGTAACCCACCAGGAGGATGTATAGGATTACACCTGTGGAAAAAAGGGTTCATGAGAATTTGATAGAAGTGAAAGGTAAAGCAAGATATGTGGGCTTAATATCAGAGATATATTCAAGGATAGACAGTAAATGCAACTGTTATTCTTGCTGTTAAACAATCTTGAAACTGACTTGGAAATATGATGTGAAGGATAGTGCTAATATTGCTGTAATTCTAAAACCTAGTGTTGAAATTTAAATATTAAGTCTCTCTCTCTCTCTCTCTCTCTCTCTCTCTCTCTCTCTCTCTCTCTCTCTCTCTCTCTCTCTCTCTCTCTCCCTCACACACACACACACACACACACACACACACACACACACACACACACACACACACACACACACACACACACACACACACACACACAACTTACCACAAGCCCAGATGTCTACAGGTTTTCCATAAGGTTCCTTCTTGAGGACTTCGGGTGAGAGGTAGCCCGGCGTGCCTGC
>NC_091589.1:15032636-15037636 GCF_042767895.1 Penaeus vannamei
GGAAGAAGAGGAGGAGTAGGAAAGGGAGAGGGAGGAAGAGGAATAATAATAATAAGAGGAGGAGGAGGGGGAGGAAGGGGAAATGGAGGGAGGGAGGAGGAAGAGCAAATGAAAGCGGGAGGAAGAGGAGAGAGAGGGCGTTGATACGGAAGGGAAGGAACAAGCGTAGGAAGAGGGAGATAGGGGATGAAAAGAGGAGGCAGAGGAGGAGGAGGAAGGAGAGAATAAGAAGTGAAAGGGCAGGAGAAAAGACGGAATAAGTAGAAGGAGAGGAGGAAAAGGACGAGGAAGGAGAGAATAAGAAGAGAAAGAGGAGGAAGAGACAGAGGAAAGTAGAGGGCGAGGAGGAAAAGGAGGAGGAAGGAGGAAATAAGAGGAGGCAGAGGAAGAGAAAGGAGGGAACAAGAAGAGAACGAGGATGAGGAGACAAAGACGGAACACGGAGAGGGCGAGGAGGCGAAGGGAGAGGCGAAGGGAGAGGGAGACGAGAGGCAGGGAGGAGCGAGGGAATGATTCAGCCTTGATTCACCGCCAAGATTTTCCCGGCGAATGGAAACCTCCTTCCTTGGGCTTCCTTCGCCACGCCGCGCCGATCACGCCCGCTCGGGGATTCAAAGGACCGAGGGGGGGGGGGGGAGGGGAGGGGGTCCGAACGGGGAGGGGAGAGGGGGGGGAAGAGGAGGGGGAAGAGGAGAGGGGGAATCCGGACGGGGAGGGGGAGAGGGGAGGGGGTCCGGACGGGGAGGGGGAGAGGGGAGGGGGAAGAGGAGGGGGAAGAGCAGGGGGGAATCCGGACGGGGAGGGGGAAGAGGGGGAAGGAGAGGATGGAGGGAAGGGGAGGGCGGGAGGAGGAAAAAGAAGCAGGATAGGAGGAGGCGGAGGAGGAGGAGGAGGAGGAGAGGAATAAGAAGGAGAAGGAAAGAAAGGCGGGAAGCGGAGGGGGGCGATGATAGAGGAAGGAGAATGGGCGAGAATAGAGGAAGGGAGGAAGAGGAAAGGGCGAGAACAACGAAAGGTGGGAAAAGAAGAGAAGACAGCAAGAGAGGAGGAAAAGGGCCAGAAAAGACAGGACAGAGAAGGGGAGAGCGTAAACAAAGGAGGGAAGGGCATAAGGGAGAGGAAGGAGGCGAGAGTGGAGGAAGGAGGGAGGGAAAGGGAGAGAAGGAGACTAGAAGGAGAGGGCAGGGGAAGGGGGGAAGGGAGGAAGGGGGGGAAGGGAGGAAGGGGGGGAAGGGGGATAGGGGGAAGGGGTTTGAAGCCCTATGCGATGGTGTCTTCAAAGCCCGGAATTAATTGGATAGTGGAGTAGTTTCGAGAAGGTCCACGACTGACACAGGAGTCCCTTGATACGTCAACGGGGTGAAGGGAGGGGGGGTTGAAGGGGTTATAGGGGGAGGGGGGGGTGAGGGTGCTTGGGCGTGTGTGCGCTCGAAGGCACGTGAATTCTAAGTCGACACTGGTCATTTAGAGTTTATTTCAATGGTGTTTTTTCGTATTTAAAGTTGAGAATAAATATTACCTTTTAATTTCATTTTTTGCTGTGTGATCAGCCTTTTTCATTGCAAACATGAGGCAAGGTTTAATTCGTTACCCTGTATGCTGTCCATGAAATGTCATTAGTTTACGAAAATAGTAACAACCGTAGCAACACTAGCAGTATTCAGTTTAATAGCTTCTATAATAATGATGTTTATAATAATAATGAGAATAATAACAACAATAATAATAATAACAATATTAGTAATGACTAATCATACTATATAACGAATAATAGTAGTAATAATAATAACAACAACAACAATAATAATAATAATAATAACTAAGATTATATCAACAACAACAACAATAATAATAATAATAATAATAATAATAATAATAATAACAATAATAATAATAATGATAATAATAATAATAATAATAATAAAATCAATAACAATAACATCCACAATAAAACAATAACTATAACAATAACGACAACAGCAATAACAACCACAGCACCAAAATGCCACGACCCGATTCCCTCGCGCCGGGACCAAGACTACCCCAATCAACATTCCTGACCGGCCGTCACTTCCAGACAAGAAAAGAAAAGAAAAAATAACATGAAAAAGAAAACTGTGCCAAAAAAGGAAAAAAAAGAAAAGAAAAAGAGAAATCAGAGAAAATGACTCGAAATAAAAAGATTTTCCCTTCACTCTTTCGTAGATAAATAGATTGGCAATGTCATAGCTCTACGACAGACTGATATGTAGATTCTAAATTATTCAATTAAAAGATAAAGATATTGCAAAAGATTAATATAAAAATACAACATTTCATTGACAATTAGATTACCGATGTCATACATGTTCGATCGATTCATATATAGATTCTAAATGCAAGTTATTCAATTGAAAGGTAAAAATATCGCAACAGATTAATGCTATAAATGCAACACTTCATGAATAAACAGATAGACAATGCCACAGACGACGAATTCATAAACAAATTCTCATTAGGAAGTTATTCGACCGACAGGTAAAGATACAGGAATAAAAAAGATACCAAAAATGCAACACTTATTTTCATAGATAAATAGACTGCCATTTAATAACTATTTGTCAAGTTCATAAATATTTTTTTCAATAAGTTATTCAACAGAGAGATAATAGACTGTAAATGTAGCAGTTTTTCCATCGATAATTGAATAATGTAAACTCAACAGTTATTTCGACAATTTTGACAGATAAATAAAGAGGCAACGTAATAAAAATTATATGGATTGGTAAACACAAATGCAATATGTATTCAACGATTAGATAATGCATTGTAAAAGCAGCAGTAATTTAATACAAGAATCAATAATGTAAATGAAACCGTCATTTGACAAATAAATACAATAGAAATGCAAAAAGTATTCGATAACTGAACAAGACCATGTAAATTCCACACGGTGGTCGGTTAAATATGAAGACTGAACAAAATGTATTTAAAAGACTTTCAGAAATAAATCAACTACAAAAAGGAAAAAAGAAAAACCAATCAACAAACCCACACCTCGGACAGGTAGTCCTAAAAGAAAGAAAAAAAAGGTAGAGAAAAAAGAGAGAGAGAGAGAGAAAAAGAAAAACGACATTTCGAATTCCAATTTCGTAGTCTGCTTCCTGACCCCCCCATGGGAAACCGTGATAAGGTTGCCAGTGAGTGATTTTCCCTTCCATTTTTTGTGTTGGGCGGGGGGGATAGGGGGTTCCTATCTCGTCCTTCAATTGCCCTTTGTCCAAGCCTGATTTATTCCTCCCTGGATCTCTCCCTTTCTCCCTAAGATAACATTATCATTCTCTTCGTTTTCTCCCTCTCCTCTTTTTCTTTTCCTTCTTTCTCTCTCTCTTTTACTTTCCTTAGTCCTTTTCTTATTTCGTCCGTGTCTCTCTCTCTCTCTCTTTCTCTCCTCTTTCCTGAGTAATCATCTCCCTCTTCCTCTTCCCTTCCCTTCGCCTTCTTTCCTCTCCTTACCCCTCTTCTCGCCTTCCGTCTTTTCATTATCCATTTCTTTCTCCTTCTACATTTCCTTATCTAATTCCCTTTCTTCTTCTTCCCTTTCCTTTCCCTCTTGTTTGGCCTTTTATTCTCTTTCTTCTTTTTCTCTTCTCCCCCCTCTCGTCTTCCCTTTTACTTCCCTTTCTTCTTCTTTCCCCCTTTACTTTCCCTCTCGTTTACCTTTTTATTCCATTTTCTTCTTTTTTCTAATTAATTTCCCTCTCCTTGACCCTTTCATTCTCTCTTCATCTACTTTTTCCCCTTTCTCAACCCCCCTCTCTCTCACCCTTTCATTCTCTCTTCGTCTTTCTCACCCCCCCCCCTTCCTCCTTACTTCTCTTTCTCACTCTTTTCCCTTTTATTCTCCCTCTCTCAATCCTCTATCTCCCCTTCCCAATCCCCGTTTTTACTTCTCCCTCTTCCTTATTTTCCCATTGTTTCCTTCTCTTCCTTAACTTTTTTTTCCCTTTTTTCTTCCTTTCTTTAATTTCTTTCTTCCTCCCTCTTTCACGCTTTCATTTCCCTCTCTTTCTCACTGTTCCCTTTCTCCCTACCCTTCTCCCCTTTCTTTCACTTCTCTCTCTCTCTCCCTATTCTCCCCTCCCTTCTCCCCTTTCCTATCCTTCCTTTCTTTCCTTCCTTCCCCCTTCCCCTTCCCCCTCTCACCCTTCTCCTTCCCTCCTTACCCCTCCCCGCCCCCCCTTTCTCCCCCAAGGCAAACCGACGAGCGAAGAGCCGCGTCCGTACTCACCAAACCATGCTTGCTGGTCCCCTTGCACCTCGATTGCGAGGCCGAAATCTGCAAGTTTGACGGCAGCGCCCTTGGCTTTGCTGGCCAGAAGGAGGTTCTCCGGCTGCGGGAAAAAGGGACAGGTGAGGCGACTGCTATAAGGGGTGGATTATTGTGTTACCTCACTTCTCATTGGTATTTACTTATCAAATGTTACCTAAGTTGATTTGATGATATTTTGTTATTCAATATCACTGAGTTTATTTGATGATAGTTTATTATTTATGTTATCTTTTTTTGGCACATGTTAGATGTTGAGAATATGTAAAGGAATCAAAGGATATGCGCATTTGTGGCAAAGATGTATGAAAACGTGTGTTTATTGCAAAAAATATGTCCATGTCTGCGTGTATGTATGCGCGTGTGCGTGCGTGTGTGGGTAGATGCGTGCGTTTGCGCTCTCACACGAACAAGAGCAAATCAAAATCCAATAAAAAGCTAAGAACAGATTACGTAAAATAAGCAAAATATTAAACTTTTCTTGCAAGCTAGACACAGTTACCTGACTCTCAAAATTAAATTGTAAAATACAACAATAAAATCCTCCCTAGATATATTTCTTATTACAAACCTTACCTTAAAAGCAATTCATTTATACTGAACATATGTAAAAATGGTGAATGAGCTAATAATATACGACAAAAACAATGAAAAATAAAACTCATTAATCAAAAAAGAAAAGAAAAAAAGG
>NC_091589.1:15050136-15053606 GCF_042767895.1 Penaeus vannamei
AGCCCACCGAGTCCCCGGGAGCGAGTGATTAGATTTTGGCGGTTATCGGGATCGCTACTCGGGTCCAGGGTGAAAATGGACGGGTTATCGGTAAGTTTTCCTTTTTCTCTTTCTTTCTTTCGTATTTTGAAACACATTTTTTGAACTCTATATATGCATGTACGTACGTATACATACATACAAACACACATACACACACAGATATAGGTATATGTGTGTGTGCAGGAAAGGGGGGTTTTGGGTACCGCACCGACTGCTTCCTAGTCTATTTTCCTCTCCGTAATGACCTTGATTCCCTCCTTTAGCAAACGACCTTCCTCTGCCCTTACTTCGAACCCGACGCATCACTCCGACCTTCTCTCGGCTGTACCTACCTGACCTTCCTGTCGGTGAGCTTCGAAACTCAATCAAAACGAACCGAAAAATTGGCTGACCTTAATAGAGACCTGCCTTCCGAAATTCGCCCTTCCGACCTGACCTTATAGGAGCGAAAATGGCGTGACCTTTATTGCCTTCCATCGACCTTACGCCATAGCTCTAGAAAGCCCGTTACAAAATCTTATGAAATACTAAACATACTTCGTTTTTTTTATTCCGTTTACACATGAAAGAATGAATGAGTAAATGAAGAAGGAAGGATAGAAAAGGAGTAGGAAGGATAGAAGGAAAGGAGAAGGAACGATAAAAGAAAAGAAGGAAGGATAAAAGAGAGGGAGAGAGGGAAGGAGGAGGGGGTTAAGGGCAGGGTGGGAGGAGGGAAGCAAGAAAAAGAAGGATTAAGGGGAGGAGGGAAGGAGGGGAGGCTGGAAGGAAGGAGGGAGGGAAGGAGGGAAGGAGGGAGAACGAATGGGTCTGGAAAGGGAAGCTTAAAGATGAGATTACCGGTGAAAGAGGTAAATGAGGTGGCAAATTGTTGGATAGATTTACAAGTGGGAATATTCACGCTCACATGCACACACATACGCACATGTACACACACATACACAGATGGGTCTGAGATAGACAGCCAGAAAGAAAGGCAGATAAAGACAGAAAGATCAAGATCAAGATCAAGAGAGAGAGAGAGAGAGAGAGAGAAAGAAAGCGAAAGAGAGACACACACACACAGACATAGAAAGAGACACAGAGAGAAGAGTGAGAGACAGACAGAGAGACACCGAGCCAAAGAGTGAGACAGAGAAAAAAAGCAAGACAGCGAGAGAGCGCAAAAGCAGAGAAAAGAGAGAGAGAGAGAGAGAGAGAGAGAGAGAGAGAGAGAGAGAGAGAGAGAGAGAGAGAGAGAAAGAGTGAGACCGAGAAAAAGCACAGACAGCGAGAGAGTGCAAAGAGAGAAGAGGGAGAGAGAGAGAGAGAGAGAAGAGCCAGAGAGAGAGAGAGAGAGAGACAGAGAGATGAGAGAGAGCAGAGAGAGAGAGAGAGAGAGAGAGAGAGAGAGAGAGAGAGAGAGAGAGAGAGAGAGAAAAAGGGAAGAAAAAGAAAGAGAGCAAGACAGCGAAAGAGAGAGAGAGAGAGAGAGAGAGAGAGAGAGAGAGAGAGAGAGAGAGAGAGAGAGAGAGAGAGAGAGAGAGAGAGAGAGAGAGAGAGAGAGAGTCCGAGCTCAAAAGAGTGGAGACCGAGGAAAAAGCAAGACAGCGAGAGAGCGCAAAAGAGAAAGAGGAGAGAGAGAGAGAGAGAGAGAGAGAGAGAGAGAGAGAGAGAGAGAGAGAGAGAGAGAGAGAGAGACAGAGAGAGAGAGAGCGCAAAGAGAGGCGAGCTTAAAGAGGAGAGTGAGACGGTAAAAAGCAGAGACAGCGAGAGAGTGCAAAGAGAAAGAGAAAGAAGCAGAGAGAGAGAGAGAGAGAGAGAGAGAGAGAGAGAGAGAGAGAGAGAGAGAGAGAGAGAGAGAGAGAGAGAGAGAGAGAGAGAGAGAGAGAGAGTCCGAGCCAAAGAGTGAGACAGAGTAAAAAGCAAGACAGCGAGAGAGTGCAAAAGAGAAAGGGAGACACATTGGACATTGGCGTAACCAAACTTTTAGACAATTTGGTCCTGGTCCTAACAAAAACAGAGTGACCAACTCGAGACATCTTGAAAGCTTTCAGTTCAGTTTCCTTTTTTATCTCGTCTAATCGTAAATCTTTGGTTCCCTTGTTCTCAGTGAATTAAGCAAGAAGAAGGATGATGATAAGTGAAATTGTTTAGCTGCATTTTTTGTCAAATTGTTTATTTATTTCCTCTAAGTTTGACGGATAGTAACTACAAAAATGAGGAAGAAACATTGTTAAACAAAATGATTACGATAACTAAAATGGATTAAAAAAAGATAAACCAAGTTTGATAAGAAATAAAAAAAACAAAAAACAAAAAACAAATCCACGCTGCTTCTTCAAGTCTCCTTTGGGTGCTGATAGAGGCGGCTTTTAAGAACTCTTGGACGGCGTGTTACCTGCGGGCGGGAGGGCGGCGGCGCGGGCGGTCTGAGGGGCGTGGAGGGACAGACACGTGGACCCACATGTATGTGTACATGGCTAATGAGAGGGTGTAGTAGCAAATACACACGCGCAGATGGTAGGAAATTAGGCTGTTTTGTATGTATATGCATACGTGTATACACAAGCTGACGCAGGTTTGTGCACACACACACACACACACACACACACACACACACACACACACACACACACACACACGCACGCACGCACGCACACACACACACACACACACACACACACACACACACACACACACACACACACACACACACACACACACACACACACACACACACACACACGCCTATGTTGACACAGACACACACACACACAAACACACACACAAAACTCAAACACACACACACACATACACACGCTCACAAGCACACACACACACATACACACAGACACAAACACACACACACAAAAACTCAAACACACACACAAACATACACACACACAAACATACACATACATAAACACACACACACACGCACACACGCCCACCCAACGTCTCCCCTCCCCTCGTCATTACGCCCACACAAACAGACACAGAAGCAAACATAATCAAATGGCCAGTCCCTCTCCGACGCCCCGAGATCCACTTAATCCTCACACACAGACCAAGCAAACACCGAATTGAACCTCCAATCAACGTGTATATGGACGGAGAATACCCGCCTCCCCTCTCCTCCTCCCTTCTCACCCCTCCTCCCTGTCTTCCTCTTCATTTCCCCTCCCCTCCCCTCTCTCCCCTCCTCCTTCTCCTTCCTCCCCTCCTCCTTCCTCCCCTACATTTCCCATCCCCTCCCCCTGCATTTCCCATCCCCTCCTCCCTTCCCTCTTCCCCTCCCTTCCTTCTCTCTCCCCTCCCCTCCCCCTTCCCTGTTCCCCTCCATTTCTTCTCCCCTCCCCCACTGTCCCTTCGCCCATACTGTGTCTTCTCCTTTTCCCTCCCCCTCTTCCTTATTACGGTTCATTACTCCTGTTCTTCTCTCTCCT
>NC_091589.1:15054106-15056606 GCF_042767895.1 Penaeus vannamei
TATATACATATATATATATATATGTATATATATATATGTGTGTGTGTGTGTGTGTGTGTGTGTTTGTATGTGTATATACATGCATATGTATGTACACAGACTGATAGCGACAGAGAGAGAGTCAAAGAGAGACACAGTGTGTGAAAGAGAGAGAGAGAGAGAGGGAGAGAGAGAGAGAGAGAGAGAGAGAGAGAGAGAGAGAGAGAGAGAGAGAGAGAGAGAGAGAGAGAGAGAGAGAGAGAGAGAGAGAGAGAGAGAGAGAGAGAGAGAGAGAGAGATAAAAAAATTTATCAGTAACGAGCCGTCCCATATTAATGACCTGATTAACTTATCAAAGGATATCATGATTAACATTGGCACTGTTTTTTCTTGTTTGTGCAGAATAAATTTTGTTAAGAGGATGAAACTGAAGCTCCATTTAGGTTTACCACCAATTCTGCCAACGTCACCTGACACGGCAGTAAAAGAAGACCGTTTCCACTATTTAACATCGACATAAGATAGCCCCCCCCCCTAAGAAGCGTCAGTCCCGTTTTCTGTGGTTGCTGCCATTTTTTCTTATTTCTTTGTTAAGAACTTTTTTAATGGCATCTATCATTATTCCATGCACCCTATCATTGGCTGCCTTTCCTTATTGTTCGCGAATATATCTTTTTGAGATCGCTTTCTTCTCTTAACGATTTCGTGGTCCTGTAAAGGTACGTAGTATCTCTCAGTTCCATAATTTTGCAGTGTGTTGTTTGAATATTACTGATAATAATTTTGATAATATTTGAGCCACTCTAATTAACCTAATTCCTTTCGATATTATTGTTATATATTTAAGTTTTCATTATTTCTGTAATACTGTAAAGATGATATTAACGTGATTATTAATATTATCATTGCTATCATTATTAGTATTAGTATATTAGTATTAGCATTAGCATTGTTCTCATTATTGCAATTATTAGTATCATCATTTTCATCCACATCTTTATCCTCATCCTCATCTTTTTTATCATTATTGCTATGATGTTGTTGCCGTTATTTTTACACTCAATATCATTATTATTATCATAATTGTTATTATTGTTATTAATATCATTATGATTATATTCGATTTTCATTATATTATCATAAAACTGCTTACGTTGGGAATTTCATGTCCACTTTTATTTCATGTCCACATTTCAGATTTAAATAAAAGATTACATGACTCAAGAAAGACACTGTATGTCAACAGGCACTCACTCTACCACTTGTTTATCCTCTGACATTTTCATTTGCTATTTTTTTATGAATTAATTGTAAATCTAAGTTACTCATTCCGAAATTGATGGTGTATTTTACCGAGTATTATTTTGTCATGTAAATCCATGATGATTTCACATATAACCTTGCATTTCTTTGCACTTAACACAGTTAATTCTATACAAAACGCCATGGACGTTAAACAGAAAAGAAAACAACTGTCACTCTTTTAATACACAGTATAAGGAAAAAGAGAACACTCACTCTTTAAATGAATGGATGAAAGGCTGGGATCGTGCAACTCAAGGAAACCTAACAAGTCCCAATACATACATTCAACGCAGAAGCAGAGGATTTGCTGGTGTAACGGAATGCTGGTATTTGTCGTTTCTGTTCCATCGCTCATTCGACACTAGCAATAAATGATGCTCTGACAGTTTTGTTATTCATTCGAGGTTATTTATTCTTATATTTTGATGTGTGGTGTGTTACTGAATGTATTGATATATCTGAAATGCACACCTGGGAAACAATATGAAGCCCATTATCAAAAAGGGAAAAAATATATTCAAAAGGTTCTTTCATATTTACGAAGACATCACCAGAGCTCTAATACTGAACGCCATGTTCACCATCCCAATATCTTAAAATAATCATACGTGCTAGTTACGTTGCTTACAGCTTTAGTGGAAAGGGAATTCTCGTACAGAAAGAACCAGCCAACGGTCATGTTTCTGCTGGCAGTAGTGGTGAAGTCAGTAATCTTGAATGTATGGAAAGCTGAACAGTAATACAAATTAGGTTTGTCTAACCACTCAGTCTTGGAGTAAATAGTGTGGTGATGATCAGTTATCGTGAAAAAATGAATAACAATATTAGTGTTTAAGAAAAGGTTAGCCGAGTGAAGACCCGTTTCGCCTGGGATTCGGTTGCAACGGTTTCTATGAGCGAAACTTTAAAAACTTGAATCATCATTACACTTTGGTATTGTGTATTATGTCATGCTATCTCTCCTCTATGGAAGCTCTAAATATCAATTCACACACGTAAAAGACAAAGAATAATCGTATGAAAAACTAAATAAGCAAGTAATATTAATAACTGTAAACTCAAGAATTACAGAGGAAAGCAGCCAAAATGCTTAAACCTAGAACGCAGAACAGGGATTTTCAGTCTAGGGTTATTCAATCACTTGCGGGTAAAAATGCGCACAACAGAGGGTAAATCTATAATCACATGGCTGTGGTGTAGTCTGGTTGCCCTCGAT
>NC_091589.1:15061606-15066606 GCF_042767895.1 Penaeus vannamei
ATATTGCTACCCCCTCCATTTCCATCTGCCTTATCTTTTCTCCAAATATAATAGTCTTTAAGCCCTAATGTTACATCGTCTATGGATGGATCCAGTTTGATTACATTGATGCATATTACATCTGGTTTATTCATATCAAATGTTGTCTCTAGTTCAAGCAATTTCGAAGATAAACCATCAATATGTGTATACAGTATTTCTATATAATCTTTCGGTATTAATTTTGGTTGCAGGGTTAATGACTGTGTCTCTACATTTTGGTTCCGATAGTATATTTGCTTTGCTTGGAGCCCTCTCACCCTCCAAATAAACAAGTTTTTTTCCTCTTCAGTCCTTTGTTCATTTTTGCTTTTTACTTCTTCCAATTTCTTTTGTAGTGCTACTCTGTCATCTTTAGTCATATTTTATCTTATCCAGATTTTTATATTCCTCATAGGTGGCCAGAACTTTGGCTTCCTTTATTATATCAGTTACCATTTGCTTATTCAAGAATGTTACTTTTAGAGGCCGTGTGTGTGTGTGTGTGTGTGTGTGTGTGTGTGTGTGTGTGTGTGTGTGTGTGTGTGTGTGTGTGTGTGTGTGTGTGTGTGTGTGTGTGTACATATAGTTTATTTTTATATATATATATATATATATATATATATATATATATATATATATACACCCATATCATATGAACGATGCGTATATATATATATATATATATATATATATATATATATATATATATATATATATATGTGTGTGTGTGTGTGTGTGTGTGTGTGTGTGTGTGTGTGTGTGTGTGTGTGTGTGTGTGTGTTTGTGTGTTTGTGTTTAAACGGTGAAACAACTACGACAGTTTTCATTATTATTATGATTATCATTATTCATTATTATTATTCAAATTTTTGTTATCATCATTATCAGTATTGTGTGTGACTGTGTGTGTGTGTGTGTATGTGTGTATGTGTGCGTGTGCATGTATTGCCAGTAAAATATGTTTCATTAATGCAGAAAACATCAGCAGATAATTAACTTTTATGAAACGACTGATTACCTAGAATTAACACATGTAATTTAAAGATTTGGCAAGATCGCACGCCAATAGCAAAAACTGTTACTGGGCGCCTCTGACACGCCGAAACTGTGTTCGTTGTTTTCACTAAGTTCTTCCAGCAACATATTCTGATAAAAAAGCGATATTCTTTGTGCATTTTACGTACTCACTGTTTCCTTCGCCTAAGAATTCTACGTGCTTTGGGTCCGTATGTATGACTATAAAGACTTTCCTTAAAACGTGTATGTGTGAACAAGGGATATAGTAGTGAATCAGCCTTCAGTCGAAAATCGAGAATATTTTTTTATATAGAGTGGCTCCATCTGAGATCAAGGCAATCCATTCTGAGGAAATACAATAACGGCTCTATAAGGCTTTTGTATGTTTCAGATGATATATCTTACAGTTTCAACAGTTTAACAACAGAAAAAAATGACTAAAGTATATACATTTGACGGGTTATTACTAATGCTAAAACGCAAATGATAAATCTTTCAATATTCAGCAACCGAGGCAATGCTCACCATTTAATTCATTCTTTAGGTCAAGTAGAATATTCACTTCCAGTTATTAGTAACAGTCGTAACGTCCTCAGATGGACGTATTTGCTTTGCGTCCGTCGCTCCCCGTAAAGACCCATAGACTACCGGGCGGAGTTCGTGACGTCATCTATACGCCCGTAGTATCAATGACGTCATAACTACGTGTACAGATTGGGCCGCAGTGAAAACAGAACATTGCATCAGTGTCCGGTCTCCTGCAGAAATAAATAAAAATTTCTCTGTCATTAGAATTGTCTCACGCGAACTGCATATTTCTAAGATAAACATTTTGCAGGTGATACACGCAAAATTCACAATGACACATTTTTAAAACTTCACTGACGTGGAACACTGTGACTGGAAAACCTTCACGTCAAGTGTTGCATATATCAATGAAGTTTCCTCGGATATTCTTAGAATTTTAAACAGCAGTTAATGGTAATTTGGGGAATTTTGTATGTGAAGTGTTTATCAAGTTTAATAATCTTGTATAGCCAGTTTGGAAAATGAATTCGATGCCACATTTAGGGTCTGCAGCGATGGCATTGACGGCTGTAAGTGTTTGTTATGTTTATTGTATTTAGCTTACGATAATATGTCATGGTTTTGTGTGCATTTGTTTCCAGTAATTTAAACTAAATTAAAGAAGTTTTTGTTATTAACTTGGTAAAAGTGGGGAATTTCACTTGTGGCCTTCACGCCTCGCGCTCTGGCAAAGACAAGCAAACCTTCGAAGTAAATTCAGAAAGTTAAGAGCTTTTAAAAACTCTAAGCATTTTATCATTGAGTAATTCACCAATTTAATCTCTGTCTTGCCACAGTATGTGTATTATTTGTGGGCCTTTTCTGGAGCACAGAGGCTGGGCCATCTGCGCCGCTGAGACACTTGTGTTGGATGCTTTGGGCGGGGGGGCAGTCGAGGTAAGACTGGTTTTTATGACTTATGATGAATAGATAAAAAAAAAATACATGCAAATACTTACAGTTACACCAAGCAAATGCTATTGTGTCTAATAATTACATAGGCAAATCTCAACAATTTAAGTTGCTGTGAATGGGCAGCGCAATGGAGGGTTGAAGGGGCTCCATCCCCGATTATCCCCCGGCAAACGAAGTCTTCACCTCAGCATGCCTGGCAAGATAGATCTGAAACTCAGGAATTTAGGGTATTATTGGAAAAAGGCCTCACGAAAGTATCAATGAAAACTAACCTTACAGCCTTGAGGATATTTAGTTAATGATCATTTTTCATTAAATAAACTTGTCTCGCAAATGAATAATAACGAGGTTATTTAATTATCTACATAGATAAAGATGATATTAAAAGCTATTAGAAGCTATAAAATCAAATTTTCAAATTAGTCTCGCCATGGCTTTCGCGTGTGTAGGGTGTCGTATAAAACCATACCAACTTATAAAAAATGAATTTGAAGCCGATGAGGCTAACTATTACATGAACACAGATTTTAACCTGAAGTGCCCTGCGACCGGCCGTCGCAACTCCGCTCGAGGCCGAGTCTGTCAGATGGTCACTCTTGCCATGAATACGTGGAGGATTCTTTGTTTTCCTGGGCAGGGGTTGGGGACGGCAGCCCCCCATGGAGGGGTTGCAGGGAGCACAGCCCCCTGCATTAAACAATGTAGTGACTTAATCGGTACTGTGATTACAGCAATGGAAAATTTGGTCAGTATTCCCTCACAGCGATCATGTGAATCTCACATCCTCTTAATATTATTTTTATTTATTTTGATAATTAAATAACTTTGTTATTATTCATTTGCAAGACACGTTTATTTAATAAAAAGTGATCGTTAATTAAATATCTTCAGGGCTGTATGGTTAGTTTTTATTGATTCTTTGGTGAAGCCTTTTTCCAAATTTACCGAATTTAGACAGCAAGAGGCACTTTCTGTGTTCTTTTTCCTTTATTTGTGGTTTAATGTTACAGGGCCTCAGGGGATGGTAGTAAGTAATTATGTTAATCCTATTATGATATTAGAGTATATGTTTCATATGATTGTCACAGTTATAACTTGGTTATATATTTGTTATTATTGATATTTACATATATTATTATTGACACGTATAGATGTTATCTATATATTAAGGCAAGATCAAGTATGAATTTTAAGGGTAGCCTATTCAGCATAAAACACGTATATAAGACCAAGCGAGAAGCCAGTCGCTCTTGCGCTCACTCAGTTATGACCTCACGGATCTATGCCAGTGTAAATACTGAACTATAGCATTATTATATTATTAAAGTGGTGGAAAATAAGCGTGTTTTGTCATCAATTCCACCAGGAATATTTGATATATTCTTGAACTAGAACGAAGTCTAAAGAATATACAGTAAGAAAGTATCACTAACGTGATCAAAGTACTATTGAGAAGTAACTGCTCCACCTTAGTTAACTAAGTAATTAAGAATTGTAAGAAAATAATGGAGTGGTGACAATAACTGTCAACTTTTTAACCTCTATAATATCATTTCCAGTTTGCCCTAGCTTAGTGCGTCCTTCCTATAAAGGTTAACCAACGTTGTTATTTTCTCATTTGGGATGGAAGAACATTGAAGATTATATAAGTTTCTTAGATTCCTTCACACTTTTGTTTCCAAGCATTATTTACCCTGTAAGTGGTGGCTAGTTGAAACTTGATCTAAAAGTATGCTTATATTTATATAAATATTTATTTTGTTACAGATCTGTTTCACTATTCACTATTATGTGTACTGGAGAAGAAACACTAAAAAAAGAAGAAGAAAAAAAGAATATACAAATTTCAATCAATATTTATAATATCAATTTGCACATTTATTAGAATAATGAAAATCTGTAAGTCATGACTGAAGTGCTCCCCTTGAATTTTTTGCTGCTGACAGCATTGATCACTATATCACAAAGCATCTATATAAGAACATATTTGCCTCTGGGCTTGGGTTTACTAGCAGGGTTCTGGCAGAGACTCTGGCAGCCTGTGAGTTGGAGTCCTGTATTATAATTCCTAAAAATGTCTATGTACTGTTGATTGATATGCACTATATAATGTGTATGTTGACTATAATGTGCCTCCAGCAAGTCTTGAAAATGTTGTATGACATAGATGAAATATTTGTCAGTATTAAACAAGAAACTAATAGAATATGTTTTTTTCATATTCAATAAGTGCTATACAGGATAAATGCATTTATAGGCTTGTGTACCTATAGATCAACTATTTTTAGCCTAATACACATTATGAAATATAGATAAATTCATCTGTTGATGATATGGCAAGGAATCTAACTAATGTTCTAAGTGCAAAAACTAAGAAATCATTGCAGAATATCACCTTGAATCTGACTTATGTAAGTTTACGTGGTTTAAGGAGCTAGAAGCCACTTGATCATGTCCATGGGATCTGCATATGAGTGGTC
>NC_091589.1:15075145-15082645 GCF_042767895.1 Penaeus vannamei
ATCAGTGAATTTTAAGTCATTTTTCTTGTGTAATGTATCCATTATATATTCAGTGAAAGAAAATATTTTATATTAATAACTAACCGGTTAGTTGCAATGACTAATGCCTTTGTCTTTACACATTTATGGTATTTACTACAAATAATCTAAAAAAAAAAAAAAAAAGAGCTTGGACTGGGAGGTCTATGAGTGTTGCATGATTCATGGGAACACAATTTCACCGTTGGTATGGCACTGGCATTACTTAGGATGGATTTAATTAATGAGGGTATTTTGGTACACATAGGTGAGATATGTTGATATAAGCTACAACATTGATTGGCTGATATGTACATATTGAATAAGTTTGTATATATTGTTCTGAGGCAGATATGTCATATATGAAAAGTGTTATAGAATTTACTGAATTATTAATTGTATATACTTCTTACCTTGTACTTGAAGTATGGCAGGCTGAAACAAAAATATGACCATTAATTCAGTTTGTATTACTGATAATATTTATGACTTATTAGTACAATGCCATTTATATCAAGTACTATAGTATCCAATGTATAGAAGAGCTACCGAAGGTGAAAAGGATAGCTGTGCTTATGGTTCTGAACATTTCATGGTAGTCCTAGTCTATCTTTTTCCCCAAAGAAATAAAACTCTTCAAGATGTAGTTTTTTGTTTGTTTGTTTGTTTTTTGCTGAAATAGCATACTAGAAAGAAAAAAGGGTTTCCTTGAAAGGTCAGAGAATATTCAATTGCTAGTCATCATTTGTATTGCATTACTAATTGCTGTCCCACAAACTGTTACAGCAGACAAAAAAAAAAGATGTTTTAATCTTATTCCATTTTTGCAATAAGAACAATGAAATGTCTTACTGCTGGTTTTAATCAGAGGTGGAGGTATATGATCTACTTTTTCCCCTTTTTCTTCTTTCCTCTCCTCCACCTTCTCACTGGACCTAAACCATGGTAATTCAGTGATATATGGTCTTGAAGTTGTAAGTTTTCCATTTTTCCAAGCTTTGAAGGTGACTGAAGCATTTGGTAGGCTATATTTTTAATTGTATCGAGCTAATAATCATTCCTGTTTGCAAGGACTTCCTGTTTGTCTGTGTAATAATAATAATTTAGTAAAGTACTGGCATTTGCTTTTATTTATGGATGAGTAAGAGACTTTGGGATTTCTTTCCCTATTGAAAATTTTCCTTTGAATTTACAGAACTCCTGTCTGTCATGCTTTATATCTCCTTATTAAGGAAATGTATATGTGTCCTTTGTTTACACAATAATTTCACACACACACACACACACACACACACACACACACACACACACACACACACACACACACACACACACACACACACACACACACACACACACACACACACACACACACACACACACACACACACACAAAAACAGGGTTGCAACTTACAGATTGACAACTATTGTGATTAATTTCTCAAGAGCAATTGACTGATGAATGATGTATATGTAGGGGTATAAATTTTAGATACTGAAAAGGGTAATCGTTTTATAAAAGGGAAAAAGATATGAGAGGTTGACACCACTTTATTGATTCAGCTTTTTTAACCCATAGTGGCCTGTCCATGTTTAAAGGATAACCAGGTCAGACAACATTATCCTCTTGGAATAGTATGGGGTTGAGTTGATACAATTTGTCTTGGTTGAGAAGCAGCTGTCTATTTTGGAAATGTGGTTGAGTACACTTTCATCTCAATTGATGCAAGCTGCTAAACTGGGCATTTTTACTCAAATTATATCTTCCATGATATTTATAGCGGTAATATAAACTTTATATGAAAAGTCATTATGAAATACTATTCTTTGGTGGTGACTTGGTTTCAGTATGTCTTGGTGAAGAAGCAAATGCTTGTTGAGAGTCTCATAGGCTCTGGTGAAACACAATTACTATATTTCCATCTTTCTTATGGGCTAATTTCTGAACTGTTTATCTAGATCTTGTAAACAATTTATTATTAAAGGGAATTAACCCTCTGGAACTGAGTAGTTTTGAGTTGCAGGAAATGGTACATCTGTGGTATTCATCTCTGTGACTTCAAGGTCCTCAAAAAAGGATCTCATATTTCATAACAGATCCAGTGGCAATGGTTAATGTCCAACATCTCCAAAGGAGAAAATAACATTAGGAAATTTTCATTAGAAATCTTCCCGAACGAATAACCCTTCCATGTTGATACTCCAGTTTAAGGTAGCAGGTGAACCATAGTTAATATGTTACAAGGGTTCTAATAGGTTCAGACTGCACAAGTCAGGAAACTCAGAATTACTGCCATGGTGATCATGAGGGTGTCATCAGGTACTAGGTGTTCATACATTTTATTTATTTGCTTTTTCTTTCTTTTGCAGGTATATTCAAGTAACAGCTGACCATCAGAAGAAGTTCATATATACCATCAGACATGATCGTGGTGTCAAGCCAGGCCATATGGGCTTCAATGCTATCCAGCGGAAACAAGCATTACTTTCACTGGATCAGGAGGTATACTGGATCTTTAATACTGCATGCATTAAAATATAGAATTGATATTCTTTGCTCCTTTTAAAGTGGATGTATAGGATATTCAGTTTTGTATTTACAGTACTGAAAAATAAGATATATGTAGTGTGTATCCATTGTTTGTTCTAAAATATTTCACCAAGTGTCTGCCTCTCTATAGGAATGATAAGTCATCAGATTTATTAATAAGAAAGAAAAGAAACAGTAGAATTTGAGGAAGTGGTTTGGAATTCTGTATTATCACACTGATGAAGATACTGTAAAAGACTTTCTTTAAAACCCTGACACAGTTTTAACTATGTCTAAGTCTGTTCAGTGTATTCAGGAAGGCAGAAATTAAAAAAGATAATAATGACCTTACAAACAGATCCAAGTGGAGGCATATGTCCATGATCCTCAAAAGCAGCTGATTGGAACCCTTGTTTTGGAGGCTGACTTCCTTCAGAAGAAGAGCACCACCAATGAACCTTACAACACAGACCAGATGGCTGCTTCCTTCATGGAGCAGTTCCCACGTCATGGGTTTACTGTCGACCAACCACTGGTATTCAAGTTCCAAGACAAGAAGACACTCTCCATCATTGTCAAGGAGATTGAAGGTTAGTTTTGACAAATAAGGCTGGGTGAATAAAGAAGCTACAGTGGTCTTGTAATTTTGGAGATGATTTCTGTTAATAATGAGAGTAAATAGATGAGGTCTTTTTGTTTTTCACTACAATTGTAAGGAGTGTGTGTGGATATCATTACCATCATACTTTATAGACATTTTTAATGGGCAACTATTATTTACTATGAATATTAAAGAAGTGGCACTGAACCCTGTACTCTGTTAGCTAATTCAAAGTCATGCAGAGGTGACCACTTTTGATATATAAATGAGAAAGTCATGCTTAGTAATTTTATGTAGTGTCATTATCATGATTCTTTGCATATATTTGTGGGACATATTTCAACCTATGCATTTTACCGAGCCCCCACAAATCGTTTTACTTATAGTATACAATAAGATCAAATGTATCTGTAATGGTAGTCTTCTCTAGTGTTAAAAATGTCATTCTTGAATAATATTCTGCATTTGTTATATGTGATTGTTATACTTGTTATATATGTGAATATATAATTTATTTTATTTTGAATATATTGTAGAGCTATGGGTACCCTCATATACCTCAGTTGTACTCTCTCTCAAGTTGAAAATTATATAGAAATCCTACACTAACAGTGCTAATATTTGTACTGTTATTTTCATTTGATACATCAAGTTGATTATTATATTTGAGATATGATATAATGCATTTGATATTGAGAAAGGTAAATAACTGACCTAGGTTTGGTTGTATGTGGCAGAAGAAAGAAAATGTATTATAGAACACAACACAAGATAGATTTCAACAGATCAAAGAGAAGAAACCATAGATGTGATCAGTCAGCCTTTATATTTTGTATAGTTTGTTTCATGGTAAATGGAGAGGAGAATCTTAGAATGGATGTAATCAGGTATTGTAGAGGTCAAGTCTAGCACATTAGAATGGATGGAAGTACTCTGAGATAACTGGAGACAGTGTCCTTAATGTTACTGACCTTCTCTTTCAGCTGCGGATCCAGAGGCCGTGGCATCTGGGAAGAAGAGGGAGCCAAAGAAGATCCACTTTGGAGTCCTCCAGGCTAATTCAAGCATCATTTTTGAAAAGAGTGAAGGATCTTTCTTGATCCTCACAGGAAAAGCAAAAGTAAGCAGATAACTTTCGTCTGATGTTGGTGATGAAATAGTAATAAGTTGTCCTTTCATTGGTTATTGAGGATGGGTGCAGTATAAGCATATAAACTTGTTCCTTCAGCCCACCCCAAGGACTGAATTCTACATATTTACTGATTAATAACTGAAGCATACTGTTTTTAACCTTTTCAAGTACTTGATAGTTCTACAGACTAAGGTTATAGCTTTCTTGTGCCAGCAATTTCTGCGATGTTATTTCAGAATTTATTCTCTCAAATATTTGTGAAGGTTTTTCAATCAGATCCCATTTTACATCATTGCCAGTTACCTTGTAGATTGGAAGCATAATGGTAGCTAAGCTTTTCACAAACACGCTTAAGAATGTTACTATTCCTCAAAATTATTTTTAGTTGTTTGGGACTCCAGCTAATCTCCATATCCCTAACCTTTTCATCTGTTTTGTGGATTCCATTCCTGTCAATTTTTATTTTGAAATATTTCAAAAAAGAAACTTGAGGATCACATGTGTCTGTACTCTTTCATTCTGTTCTATTTGATGTAGTCTTGTACGAGAACATGCAGCTCAGATGTTCTTTTCCCACCACATATTATCTACAAAACCGTTAGCTCCATGAGCTGCACTAAATATCTTGTTGCTTGTCTGTTATCTTAAAACAGAAATAGAGGCACTGGGGCTGTGATACCACTCACACCCATGCCAGCAATCAGCAGCTCAACCTGTAACAACTGTTAAAAGCACTCTCTAATGCTTTGCCACTGTTTGAGGAACTGAGATGACTATGCCATCTGCTAAATGAATAGCAAAGATGTATGGGAGGGGTTGGCATTCAGTTTACTCAGGGTTTGATATACAGGACATAGAAACACCAGGGCAAGATGGAATGGCTAAGGAGAAATGAGACATAAGAATTACTGTATGGTCATGAATTGCACATTGATCTGCCTTTTGTGGATACATAGACTCCAATTAGTTTAGTCACCTCAGAGAAGGAAGCTGGTTTAATTAGATATTGCACAGGAAATATAATGTAACTGAAGAAAGAATATTGCAACTGAGGAAAGGGTACACATACATACGTACATACATATATACACACAAACACATAAAAAAA
The DNA here is from genome assembly GCF_042767895.1 of Penaeus vannamei. Taxonomy (NCBI): domain Eukaryota; kingdom Metazoa; phylum Arthropoda; class Malacostraca; order Decapoda; family Penaeidae; genus Penaeus; species Penaeus vannamei. The sequence continues at coordinate 15,080,535 of NC_091589.1, forward strand.
CACAAATGCACATAGAACCACATAAACACACATACAATACCCTTTCTAACAAATATCACCTATAAAGATAGACTATAGAAAATAGGACATTCTACTTTGGATGAAAGAAGGAGAAGGAGCAATGTGATTAAGCTTTTCCAAACATGGAAAACATCTTCCAAATAACATGGTGTGTGCCAAATGTGCATACCATTAGATAAAGCAGACAGTACCCTCTAAGCTTAGCTCTTCCCCTATATTGAAACGACTAGATAAGAATGCATACATACATGCATGTATATTCATGTAACTTTTTAGAGCTTAAAGTTCCTTATTTCCATACCACTTTCCTTTCACAGGCGCGAACAACCCACACAAGCCTGTTCTCAGCTGACTGGGACTTCCAGAAGATGGGCATAGGTGGTTTGGATGAACAGTTTGTCCAGATTTTGAGGAGAGCATTTGCATCAAGGGTTTTCCCACCAGAAGTTGTTGAACAGTTGGGTGTCAAGCACGTAAAGGGCATCTTGCTTTATGGACCACCAGGTAAAAAAGAAAGAAAATTAAAACAATATAGATAAAGAATAGCAATATGTGATCAAAATTTGTTTTAATCTTTTTCATATAGTATGAAATGTAGTAGCAATATTTGTTCAATATTTGTTCTTGAAATATGTCCATGTTATATGTTTTTTATATTACCTCCCACTCTTTCAGGTACTGGAAAAACTTTGATGGCACGTCAAATCGGAAAAATGTTGAATGCACGTGAACCAAAGATTGTTAATGGCCCTGAAATTCTGGACAAGTATGTAGGAGAATCAGAGGCTAATGTACGACGTCTCTTTGCTGAGGCAGAGGAAGAGGAGAAGCGAATGGGCCCAAATTCTGGTCTTCACATCATTATCTTTGATGAGATTGATGCTATTTGTAAGCAGAGAGGATCAGTTGCAGGCAATACTGGTGTAAACGATACTGTGGTTAACCAGCTTTTGTCCAAGATTGATGGTGTTGAACAGCTGAACAACATTTTGGTTATTGGAATGACCAACAGAAAGGACATGATTGATGAAGCCCTGTTGAGACCTGGCAGATTGGAGATCCAGGTAGAAATCAGTCTGCCTGATGAGCAAGGCCGCTGTGACATCCTTAAGATCAAAACTGCTAAGATGCGAGAGCACAACAAATTGGATCGCGATGTAGACCTCGCAGAGGTTGCTTCTCTCACCAAGAACTTCTCTGGAGCAGAACTGGAGGGTTTGGTGAAAGCAGCCTCATCATCAGCTCTGAAGAGATATATTCACCTGGGGAACAAGATTGAAGTGGATCCAAATGCCATTGACAAGCTGAAGATCACAAGAAGTGACTTCATTTACTCTCTAGAGAATGACGTGAAGCCATCATTAGGGACCAGTGATGATGCCCTGGCCAAGTATATTGAAAGAGGAATCATTAACTGGGGAGCTACAAGGGAACTAGTGGAAAAAGGTTTGATGTTTGTAAAGCAAGCCAGATCCCCAGAAACAAGCAATCGCTTGTGTCTTCTTTTGGAGGGAGCACCAACTGCTGGAACATCAGCACTGGCAGCTTACATGGCCAAAAATTCTGACTTCCCCTTCATCAAGGTTATTGACTCGCGTGAAATGGTTGGTTTCATGGAGTCTTCAAAATGTCTTCGTATCAGCAGGATTTTTGATGATGCTTACCGCTCTGAGTTAAGCTGCATATTCTTGAATGATCTAGAACATCTCATGGGTTACTCACCCATTGGCCCAAGATACCAGAGTCTTGTACTTGATGCTATGTACTCCCTTCTCTCTGCTTCTCCACCGAAGGGCCGAAAATTGCTTGTCATCTGTACTTCAAAACGAAGAGCAGTCCTTGAAGAACTGGGTCTCCTGTCAGCATTTACAGCTGTCATCAGAGTCCCATACATTGCACATCAGGAGGATATCAGACTAGTGCTTGAAGAATCAGGCGCTTTGTCTTCTGAAGAAGTAAGTGTAGATGCATTGGAATAATTATTGAGGACAAATATAGTTGAGAAGGGGAAAATATCATGATGTAGATTTAAAGTCAGTATAAGTACATGATTGACTTCCCTATTTTATGCATTAGAATAGGGAGTTTAG
>NC_091589.1:15087645-15132645 GCF_042767895.1 Penaeus vannamei
CCCATGTCAATATTGCCAAGATTAGCTTCCGTAGACTTGACCTCCCTCATGAAGCTTATATTGGTGGACTGTCCTACCATGCCCGACCATATCGACCCCTTCCCCCTCAATGTCAGAAATGTTGGCGTTTTGGTCACCCAGCCAAACACTGACGCTCCATAGCCAGCTGCTGTCTTTGTGCCCAACCTGGTCATGTCCGTTCAAAATGCCCTGCTGAGTCACGTACATGTGTTAACTGTGGAGACTCCCATAATATATTTTATAAGAACTGCCCTGCCTATGTAAGGTAGCAGTCCTCAGATTCAAACTAGGCCTCACACTACGTGAGGCCAGACAAGAAGCACGACGACGAGGTTTTTCTCTCTCAACATATTCCAAAACAGTCCTTTGCTCTGTTCCCTCCACCATCTTCACAAGATATTTTTGCATCTCCCTAGTATCTCTTCCCTATACCATTAACCATCCTACGTCTACTCACCCTATCCCCTAGTCAAATTCGTTCCCGGTCTAAATCCAGATACTCCAATCTCTACCACTTCCCCTATACCTATCCCTCCTCCTCACTGTATTCGTTGCACCAGGCAACCTAAATGTTCCACTCCACCCTCTCTTACAACTTCCTCTTCTGCTCCTCATATATCTATCTCCTCTTCTCATAAGAGAACCTTTGCCTCTCAGTCTTCACCCAACTCCCCTCTAGGTACCCTTGACGACATATAGATCTTTCTTAAGATGACTCTAGGGAACACTCCGCTCCCTCACCCACACCCAATCTCTCTGTTCTTACTCCTACATTTAAAGTATTTGCTCTTATCCATCCTCCTCCTCAAGTTCCCTCCACCCCCTTCCTCCTATACCTTCCCAACAAACCTCACCCTCTCTACCCCTCCCACCTGAGCACTCACACGAATCCCCTCTACCACAACAGTATCCTTCTCCAGACCCCTCCCCTCCAGACATTCTTGCTGATATTTCACCACCTTCCCCAGACCCCCTTTCTCATCCCCTGGAATCTTCTCCTCTTACTTCTCCAACTGCTCTGTTTTCCTTGAACAATGTCCCTAATCCTTCCCCAGTCACAGATACAATGCAATTCACTTAATCGCTCTATCTCCTTAACCTTTTCCAATTTACTAATCCCTGCTCTACTTCATGTACTTCCCTATTTTACCCTTTCCATTACCCCACTCTCCCCGGATTCTTCTACTTTTCCAACAGCCATCTTTGTTTTCCTTGGACATTGTTCCTATTCCTTCCCTAGTGACAGATACAATGTAATTCGCTCAGTCGCCCTACTCCCTTAAACCTCCCCTTTCTACTAATCACTTCTCTAGTTCACTTACCCCACTCTTTTCCCTTTTCACTACCATACTATCTTATAACACTCTCTAATCTCTGACATCTAACACATTTTATCCCAATCTTGAACTCCTCATTACCCTTTCCGACACAATGCTTTACTATGGTGCTGTATGACCGCTGATGTCTAGCACATTTATTTCTTTCAAACAGTAAACATTAAAATATCTCCCAGCATTCTCCACTCCATCTCCTAGTCCACAGTCTTCTTCATTGTCTACCCCTTCCCCCCTTTACTGCTCTTTATCCTTATTGTCCTCCACACCAACCCATCTTCCTCCGGCCCTCGTCCTTTTGCTGCGTTCACCTCTGCAAACCTTTTGAGTACTCCCTTTGGCCTAGCCAAGTGGGATCGATTCTCTTCCCTCAGATTCCCTTACTTTAACAATAGCATCCTCTTTCAACGATGTCTCCAAAAACAAGTAGGCAAAATTTCCTTTTGCAGTCAATCCAATCATACACGCCTTGTCACAGTTACATCTGAATCCCAAGCTCGCGCAGTATCTGCCCTAATGACCTCACTGGCAAACCTATTCCTAGCAAACCTCACTCCTCTGTTAATGCTTATACTGGAACTGTATACTTCAACCACTGACTGTCCTGTCTACAAGAACTGGTCAGATTGCGGAAATGACCTACTTGCCTGCCTTATTTATTGTGATGCAGTGGCAGCATGGTGCTACACTATTCCTCCCAGAGGCCAGCATAAGTCCCACACCAGTATTGCTAAGATTAGCTAGACATGAGCTCTCTTTTGACGTTCATATTGGTGTTGTGTACTGTCCTGTCCGGCCATCTCGACCCCTTCCTCGCCAGTGTCAGAAATGTCGTTTTGGCCTAACACTGTCGCTTCACAGCCCACTGCCCTCAGTATGCCCAACCTGGTCATGACCATTCAAATTGCTTAGCTCATTCATGTACATGAGCCAATTGTGATGGCTCCCACAATGTATTTTATATTAGCTGCCTTGCTTATAAGCCCAAATGTGAGCTAGCAGTCCTCAGATTCAAACTAGGCCTCACTCAAAGTGAGGCCAGACGGGAAACATGGCGACGAAGTTTTTCTCTCTCTACTTATTCCAAAACTATCCTTCGCTCTGCTCCTCTCCTGTCTTCTCAAGATGTCTCAGCATCTCCCCTCAACTTCGAACCCTCCTACCCCTACTCCCGCTCCCCCCCAGTCAAATTCCTATTCCAGTCTGAATCCAATCTCTACCACTCCCCCCATGCTTTTTTCCTCCTCCTCACTTTACCTGTCGCATCAAGCAACCAAAACGTTCCACTCCATCGTCTACCACATCCTCTCCAACAATATCCTACTTCTCTGCTCCTCACATATATATCTCCTCTTCTCCTTTTCACAAGAGAGCCTTTGTTTCTCAGTCATCTCCACTCAACTCCACTCTAGAATCTCTTGAAGACATCCAAACTTCCTTAACATGAGCCAAAAGAACACTCCCTCAACCACCCTCCAATCCATCTGTTCCTATTTCCTCTACATTTAAAGTATTTGCCGATATCCATCCTCCTCCTCAAACCCAACCCTATCTACTATCCACTTTTTTAGGTGTGGGAGCCGTGTTGAAAGGATAAAAAGCTGACTTTGTGCCACTTATGAATGGGTTAGGGGAGCCATGGGCACGACATTCCCGTTTTAGTTGTCTAGCTCCTACCCCTTATAGGGACCCTGAGGGGTGGACGATATCTCTCCCCAACATAATACCAGGACCAGTAATTAATTTTTTGTGCCTTTATTAGGGGCATTGAGAAAAGCCCCTTTACCAACTAGCAACTATGAACACTGTTTCTATTACCCCTCCTCAATGCCTACTGTCACCGCAGTCCAGTCACTCAGCCAGGTCATTACTTGAACCTAAGAAAATATTCCTTTCTCATCATCATCCACCCCACAGTCTTCTCCATCCACTCCCCTTCCTCCCTTACTACTACTCTACATTCTTACTATCCACCTGTCTGCAATACTAGCTCTTCCTCCTGTCCGTCCTTTTACTACCCTCGCCCCTACAATCCTTTTAAGTATTCTGTTTATCCCAACCAAATGCGATCGATTATTTTGTGATTCCCTAAATAGCCCCTAACCCTGACAACACTCCTGTTCTAACAATGTGTCCAAATATAAGTAGGCAAAGTTCCCTTCCCGCCTTATCACAGTTGTATCCGAATCCGGATATATAACATTTTCTACCATAACGTATTTTGCAGGGCCTGCCCTGCCTACATGTTTGAGTGGGAGATAGTAATTCTCAGATAAAATCTTGGACTTACTTTATATGAGGCAGGAAACAGACAAGTTTTTTTTATTACTCCCTGCTCCAGTGCTGTCCTGGCTTCATTCTACGTGATGTCAGACAGGAAGCACGACAACGAGTTTTTTTTCTCTACCTATTCCAAAACTTCGCTCCTCTCCTATCTTCTCAAGTTGTCTCAGCATCCCCCCAGTATCTCTTCCCTTGAATCATCCTGCCTCTACCCCTCTCTTCCCCAGTCAAATTCTTTTTCCAGCCTAATTCCAGATACTCTAATCTCTACCACTTCCCCGATGCCTATTTCTTCTCACTTTACCTGTCGCACCAGGCAACCAAACCGTTCCACTCCATCATCTCCTACACCCTCCTCTTTCTCTGCCCCTTGGACATCAATCCCCTCCTCTCATCCTCACAGGAGAACCTTTGCTTCCTCCCTCCCCTCCAGAAACTCTTGAATACATCCAAAACTTCGTAAACATGACCCAAGTTAATGTTCCGCTACCTCATCAACCCTCCAATCACTCTTACCCATTCCCTCTACATTCAAAGTATTTGTCAATATCCATCCTCTTCCTCCTCAAGCCCCCCCTACTTCTATTCCTCTAACCCTCTCAACACACCCGATCCCCTCCTTTATTTTTACCATCCCCTCTTCGTTCACCATTATCCTTCTCTCTCCCACCCGAAGGCTCACGTGTATCCCTTCTGTCGCAACAGTGCCCTCCGGATCCCTCCCCTCCTGACATTCTTCCTGATACTTCACCACCATCCCTAATCCCCTTATTTCATTCCCCGGATTTTTTCCCTCCTACTTCAAAAGCCATCTCTACACATATTACCCGTCGATTGTTTCATAATGGCTCTTTTGCCAGTTTTCTTTAAACAATGTTCTTATTCCTTCCCAGCTATAGATACACACCATAGTACCCAATCGCCCTATACCATTAACCCTTTCCTCCTTTACTAATCTCCGCTTTACTTCATTACCTCCCCCTCATTGCCCTTTTCATTACCATACTATATCTTATAAGGCTCTATAACCTATGACATCTAACACATTTTATCCAAATCGTTAACTCATTTCTACCCTTTACGCCATAATACTTTACCATAGTGCCATATGACCATTGATGTCTAGCACATTTCTTTGTTTCAACTATTACAGCCCCCCCCCCCCATCATCTCTTCCTCCTCCAAATCGTTTTGCTATTCTAAATCCAGACACCCCAGTGTTTACCGCTACCTGGACACCTACTTCCTTCCTTCTCACTTTGTTCGTCGCCATTAGATCAGTAGTTCCCAACCTTTTTCATTCTGTGGCCCCCGACAACAACGAGCAAGGGATGGGTAGGGGGGGGGGGGGTAAGGATGCATAGAGCATATGGAATAGAGGACAAAGTAGGGTGGGGGCATTGTAACAGAGTTTAAAACTACTGGTATAAGGGAGTAATTGTATTACAAAAGCAGAGTAGTGGCCCCGTGAGGGCCATCAGGTTACCCCTCACGTCGTTTTCGTTGCGACTACGGGCGCCACCTGTCGGATTTTTTTTTTTTTTTTTTTTTGCAATATAGGTTAAATAAATATTTAAGTAGCATAGTTAAATATCTACTTCGGAACCTCTTTGGGTATCCATATATAACCAATAAAACCCATAATAAAAGAAATATATGATTGGAAAATGATAATGAAGACGAGAAATTCCCGCGGCCCGCCTGGGCCGCCTCACGCCAGTTGATTGTGGCGAGAGGAAGGGAAAGGACGTATGTGTAGAGCTCCAGACGAGTTAAGTATTGGGGAAGATTTATGCATTTTTCTGATTAGCTCCTGTAACCGATGATAATCCGGAATGGCCACAAGATACCCTAATAGCTTCATACAAATAAAGGAAGGGTAATTTTATTTTTGTTTTTCATTTTTTATATATGCTTGTTGTACCTCCAGTTCCTGAACTTGAGTTTACCCATTCCCCCTTTTAACGTTTTCTTAAATACTTTGATTTCTTCGCACATACGTTATTTTCGTTTGCTTGTGTTCTCTTGGGTATAGGTTACAGACACCGACGCGCGTAGATAAAGAGAAATGGATACCGCCATCTTATAGAGCGGAAGAAATAGTGGGATAGAACAGTTTAACCTGCAGCGGTGTTGATGTTGCAATTGATGTCTGCGATTTCTTAAGTACTGTAATTTATTAGCTAAATTTTGGTTTTAGAAGGAGTTTGTATATTTTATTGGGATTGTGTGGAATTGTAATTTGTTGGCTGTAGGTAGTCTTGTACTGCTTTGTATCTGATAATTATTTTGTGGTGTGTATTAATTTACAATGTTTTACGCTTTAATCTGTACTGTACAGTTACTTTGCAACATCAAGAACCCATGTGCTATTAATATCTAATTTGCTCATGTAAATTGTAAATGCCAGTGTCTACCGTTCTTAATTGTCCACAGATTGAAGTGGGGACGCCAGAGTACACCACTTCATTTGGTCAGACCTTGCGCCCTGGATCTAGAGTGGGTGCATGCGTGTGCTTGCGTTCCCGCCCATCTACCATAGTGACTCGACCACGGTGCGACAATCTGGTTTCCTGCTGTGAAGAAACATGGCCTGGTCTTTCTATTTACGCCTATGGACTGAGACCGCTTTCTGCTCGTCCTGCTTGTCCTCGTGTTTCAGATCGTGCCCTTGGAAAATTCGTGAAGAGGGTAACTCGCAAGATGTGTTCAGCTCCTTCGTCACCTGCCACGACACCTACCGGCCCGCCGACTGCTGAGGAAGCTTCTGGTGGAGATGCATCCGTACAAGGACCAGAAAACAGTCACGAGCCTCGAGTAGCAGTACTGCAGCCACCACTAGATGTCCATGAAATGCTTCGCACTGCTTTATGTCGGATCTCCGTCCTTGATGAAGAGATAGCTGCTACAAGGAGGGAGAATGTCCGACGCCAGCCATCAGCCCGGGGAGAGGCAATCACGGTGGGTCACATCAATGCATCTCTGGCTCCCAACTTGACACTCCAGGAGCCCACCTCGTACGTCTACCCCACTCATGCTTTGGGTCTTCACCCACCAGCACCTGCCAGCACTCGTCAAGCTATGAGTGGCCGAGATGAAATCCCGGTGTTCTACGGTGAGACGCCTGCCTCGCAAGCTCTTCAGAGAAACTGGAAGATGAAAGCTTGAATATGCACGCGCAGTGGCAAAATAATTTGATTGGGGAAGGTAGGAGGTAGAAGTGGAGAAGAAAGATATAGGAGGGATAGGTGTAGGGGAGGGTGTTGGTACATCTTGGGAGGGAGGGGGGGGGGGGTCAGAGCGAGCGACATACTGGAGTAGGGAGTAAGAGAGACACCTCGTTGACGTGCTTCGTGTCTGGCTTCACGTAGTACTAGTAAGACTGCATATGAGAGTTACCACCTCGGACTCAAACTTGTAGGTGAGGCAGCCCCTATAAAATACATTATGGGGGCCGCCGCAGTTAGCACATGTACGTGTTTGTGCAGGGCAATGTGATCGGTAATGACCACATTGGGCACATAGAGGGCATCCTGCTGTGGAACGGCAGTTTGGCAGGATGTCCTAAACGCCAACAGTTTTGACATTGACGGGAAGGAGGTTGATATGGTCGGACGGAGGGATTCTCCACCAATGTGAACATTAAAAGGAATGTCATGTCTACGGAAAATAATTTTGGCAATGTTGGTGGTGGTCTTACGATGGCCTCAGGAATGGAGTAGCACTGTACTGATAGTACATCACCGTCCTTGAGGCAGGAGAGTAAGTCTTCTCCACAATCTGACCAATCTTATATAGATAGATTATAGGTTATAGATAGGACAGTTCCGATACAAGTATTGAGGGTTGGATGAGGTTGCCAGAAAGATGTTAGAGTTGATAATGCTATAGCGTGGGTTTCGGATGTAACAGTGACGTAGATTGCCTACATGTTTTTTTGGAGACATTGCTGAAAGAGAAGAGTGTTGTCAGAGTATGGAGCAGTTGTGGGATCACGAAAAACCGGTCCCATTTGGCTAGACTAAATAGAGTAAGATATTTGTTGAGATGGGGGAAGGTAGGAGGAGTATGTGTGGAAGGAGTAGTATTGTTGAGGGAGGTGGACTGTAAAGTAGTAGTGAGGGAGGATGGGGGTATTAATGAAGAAGGTTATGGTCGTAGAGGTGAAGAAGTTGAAGTTGGGAGAGTAGGAATGTCTCCTGGAGACAGTCTTGACTTGGGTGGATAATGTAGTAGTGGGCATTGAGGAGTAGTTGGTGGTCAAAGGCGAGCCGGTGTCGGGGAACCGGGAATTTGAATTGTTAGAGCTATTTGATGAAGGGGAAAAGCCTCATTGCCCCTAACAAGGGTATAACCTCTTCATTGTTGGCCGTTGTGAGCCTAGACTATGTTGGGGAAAGAAACAGTCCACTCCTCAGGGTCCCCTTGAGGGGTAAGGGATAGACATCTAAGACAAGGGAATACCGTGGCTCAGGTCGTTCAGGACTGACACAAAATCAGCCTTTCATCCTTTCAGCACGGTTCTCACACCTTAGGAAGTGGATAGTAGATATGGTTAGAGAAGGGACGGAAACGAAAAATCAGTAGGGGAAAGCCTGTGCGAGGGCTGAAGTAGGGGAGATCCCAGCATTGGGTCCCAGTCCTCGCCTCCTAAACCCCACGACGACAACGGGCAAGGGATTGGGGGCGGGAAAGGAGAATGGTTAAAAGCAAAATAAATGTGCTAGACATCTAAGGTCATATAGCACTACAGGAAAGTATGGTAAAGGGTGGTGACGGGCGATAGTTGCTATTCGTCAACTATCTAGAGTAATTTTGAAAGATTAAAGATGGGTAAAGGAGTTGAGTGAATGGATTATGGTGGTTTAGGTAAGGGAATTAGATCAAGTGAAAGATATGTATGCGCCTGAGGAAAGAGAACAGGTTGTCAAAGCAGAAAGTAGATAATGGATTATAAGAAGAAAGGATATGACGAAGGTCTGGTCTGTGAGTACGAAAACTGCGAATACTCCAATGTAGAAGAGCTATAACTTAGTTGATTTGTGAGAATGTATACAGTACGTGTTTGGGGATTTGAAGGGAAATAGCTAGGGGGTGAGACAAGGAATTAGAGGGAGGATTGGTGTGGTATCAGGAGGTAGAGGATCTGGGGAAGGGCATAAGGGATTAACGTGTGTATCCAGGAGGGAGTGGAAGGGATCGAGGGGATGGAGGGAGGGTTAATAACGTACGTGTTAGAGCTGAGGGGGATGGGTTGTGTTGGGAGGGAGTGGTGTGGGGGGATGTGTAGTAAGATAGATATCGGTAGTAGTTGTAGTTGAGGGGGATGGGTTGTGTTGAGAGGGAGTAGGAGGAAGGGGTGTAGGGGGGAATATGAGTAGGAGGAGGATGGATATCGGCAGTCACTTAGAGTGTGGAGGGAGCATGAGTTGTGGAATTTTGTGTCTCGAGCATATAGCTTTGCATATCTTTCATAGTTTCGCCAGAGGAGTTGGTTGGAGTCTTGTGAGACAAAGGTTTTCTTATGAGGAAGGGAAGGAGAGACTGGTGTCTGAGGAATAAAGACAAAGGTAGATAGAGGTGAGTGTGTGATAGAAGGGATGGAACATATCGTCAGTCTGCTGGTAATGCGGGGAGGGAGAGGGGACGGTGTCGGGGCTGTAGTTGAAATGGAGTGTCTGGATTTAGAGTGGCCAAAGAATATGACTGGAGAAGGTAGGAGGTAGAAGTGGAAGTGGGGAAGAAGGGAAGTAGGTAGGTTTCGGGAAGGGTGTAGTTGGAGGGGGAGGGGCAGAGCGAGCGACATTACTAGAGTAGGGAGTATGAGAGAAACTTTGTCGGCGTGCTTCCTGTCTGGCTTCACGTAGAGTGAAACCATTTTTGTATCAGAGTTGCTAACTTGTAGGTGGGGTAGCCTCTCTAAAATACATCATGGGGGCCGCCGCAGTTAGCTCTTGTGCGTGTTTGTGCAGAGCAGTTTGATCGGTTATGACCGGGTTGGGCACATACGGGGCTTCGGTCTGTGGAACGACAGTGTTTGGCAGGATGTCCAAATCGCCAACAGTTTTGATATTGACGGTGAGGAGGTTGATTTGGTCGGAACAGGGAGTAATTGTCCACCAATGTAGTTATGAAAGGGGTCATGTGCATGGAAAGTAATTCTGGTAACGTTGGTGGGTTTCTTTCGATGACCTCTATGAGGAATGGAGTAGCACTGTACTGATATCACACTACGGTCTTTGAGGCAGCCGAGTAAGTACTCCACAGTCTGACCAATCAATATCCTTAGGACAGCTTGCTGGGAAGATAGAGACAGTTCCGGTACAAGTATTAAGATCGGATGAGGTTCTGTACGAATGGGGTTTCCAGATATATCAGTTAGATTGTTAATGCTATAGCTTCAGTTTCAGACGTAACTGTAACGAGACGGGAACGACTTGCCCACTTGTTTTTGGAGACAAACGAAGTGTGTTGCCTGAGTAAGTTGGTCCCTTTTGGCTCGGCTAAATAGAGTATCCAAGATATTTGTAGAGTTGGGAGTGGTAGAAGGACGGGGACGTAAGAAAGAGAGAGTATTGTTGAGGGGGATAGTACTACGGAGAGATTGAGAATAAGGCTGTAAGGTAGTAATAAGGGAAGATGAGGTGATTGATGAAGAACGTTGTAGGGGTAGAGGTGATGAAGTTGAGGGGGTTGGGAGAGTAGTAGTCTCGGCTTGGGTGGATAATGCACTAGTAGGCTTTGAGGAGTGGGTAGTTGTGTTCAGAGAAGTTCAGAGCCTCATTGCCTCTAATATGGGTATTATATCTATTATTGGCCATGGGAAGCCTTGACTGTGTTGGGGAAATACAATCCACCCCTCAGGATTCCATCGAAGGGTAAGGGCTAGACAAGTAAAACTGGAATACCGTGCCCATGGTTTCCTCAGGCCGTTCAGGACTGGCACAAAGTCAGCCATTCATCCTTTCAGCACGGCTCTTGCACCTTGAGAAGTAGACCGTAGAAGGGAGGGAAACGAAGGGACTAGAGGGAGAAAAGACCAGACAAAATTAGTTGAGTTGGGGGCTGAGGCTCAAGGCAGGGGAGATCCTCGCATTGGATCTCGGTCCCCGTCTCCTAAAGCCCCCCCCCCCCCCCCCCACGACGACAATGGGCAAGGTATTAGGGGCGGGAAAGGAGAAGACCAAGCAATATTAGTTGAGGCGAGGGCTGACGTCCAAGGTAGGGGGCAATCCCTATATTGGGCTTCAGTCTCTGACTCTTACCCCCCCCCCCCCCCCCACCACCACCACAACAACGAGCAAAGTATTGGGAGGGATATTTTAAAAATTCTGATTAATACAAAAACTAATATTCAACACAGCAACTTAAGTTCTACTGATAACTAATGGTTATTGGTTAAAAGCTAAATAAATGAGCTAGACATCTAAGGTCATATAGCACTATAGGAAGGTATAGTAAAGGGTGATGTCAGGTGATAGTTGCTATGCGTCAACTATCTAGAATAATGTTGGAAAGTTGAAGATGGGTAAGGGTGTTGATGAGGAAAAGGGTCATGGTGGTTTAGGTAAGGGAATAAGATCAAGTGAAGGATATTTATGCGTCTGAGGAAGGAGAACAGGTTGTTGTAAGAAGCAAGGGTATGACGTAGGTCTGGTCTGAATATTCCACTGTAGGAGAGCTATATGGGGGGGGGCAGCTAGGGGGTGTTGTGGCATGAGTGATTCCCGCGTGTATCCGGGAGGGAGTGGAAAAGATGGATGGAGGGAGAATATTTGTATAGTGGGAGGTGAAGGGGGTGGGTTGTGTTGGGAGGGAGTAGGAGGAAGGTGTGTTGGGGTGCTATGAGTAAGAGAGATGGATGGAGGGAGGATGGGTATCGGTGGTGGACGGAGTTGAGGGGGTTAGGTTGTGTTGAGAGGGAGTAGGAGGAAGGGGTGTAGGAGGGGTATGGATATTGGCAATCATTTCAAGTATGGAGGAAGCATGTAATGGAATTTTGTGTCTCAAGTATATAGCTTTGAATGTCTTCCATAGTTTCTGCAGTGGAGTTGGAGAGTTTTGTGGGACAAAGGTTTTCTTATGAGGGGGGGAAGGGGAGACTGGTGTCTGAGGAGTAAAGGTAAAGGTAGGTGGAGGCGAATGTGCGGTGAGGGAAGAAGGGGTGGAACATATCGTCAGTCTGCAGGTAGTGCGGGGAGGGAGAGGGGACGGTGTTGGGGCTGTAGTTGAGATTGGGGTGTCTGGATTTAGAGTGACAGAAGAATTTGACTGGGGGAGGTTGAATGTAGAAGTGGAAGTGGGGAAGTAAGTAGGTATAGGGGAGAATGTAGGAACATCTTGAGGTGGAGGGGGAGGGGCAGAGCGAGCGACATTACTGGAGTAGGGAGTATAAGAGAAACCTTGTCGGCGTGCTTCCTGTCTGGCTTCACGTAGAGTGAAACCATTTTTGTATCAGAGTTGCTACCTCAGACTCGAACTTGTAAGTGGGACAGCCTTTTTAAAATACATTATGGGGGCCGCCGCAGTTAGCACATGTGCATGTTTGTGCAGAGCAGTTTGATCGGTTATGACCGGGTTGGGCTTCGGTCTGTGGAGCGGCAGTGTTTGGCAGGATGTCCAAATCGCCAACAGTTTTGACATTGACGAGGAGGAGGTTGGTATGGTCGAACAGGGAGGGATTGTCCACCAATGTAGATACGAATGGGAAGGTCATGTGTACTGAAAGTAATTTTGGCAATGTTGGTGGGTTTCTTTCGATAACCTCTAGGAGGAATGGAGTAGCAATGTACTGTTATCACATCCTGGTCTTTGAGGCAGCCGAGCGTCTTCTCCACAATCTGACCAATCTTTGGTATCGACTGGGCAGTTTGCTGGGGAGATAGAGACAGTTCCGGTACAAGTATTAAGAGTTGGATGAGGTTCTGCAGGGATGGGGTTGCCAGAGAGATCAGTTAGTTTTGATAATGCTATAACTTCAACTTCAGATCTTACTGTTACGAGACATGAGCGATCGCGTCGGGTACGGAAAGGGACTGCCTACATGTTTTTGGAGACATTGTTGAAAGAGAAGAGTGTTGCCTGAATAATGGTTAATGGTTAAAACAAATGTGCTAGACATCAAAGGTCATATAGCACTATAGGAAGGCATAGTAAAGGGGGATGTCGGGTGATAGTTGCTATGTGTTATCTAGAGTAGTGTTGAAAGGTTGAAGATGGGGGAAAAGGTTATGGTGGTTTAGGTAAGGGAGTTAGATCAAGTGAAGGATATTTATGCGTCTGAGGAAGGAGAACAAGTTGTCAAGGCAGAAGCTGTGGGATTCTGTAAGGATGTCTAATATGTTGGGAGGTCGGTGAAGGGAGGGCAGGTATGGGAAAGCAGAGGTACGTGCTGCATTAAAGCGTGGACAGGACAAGAGAATGTGTGGAACTGAAAGAGGGGCGTTACATAGAGGACATAGGGGCGGGTCTGAGCGTGACATTAGATAGGCGAGTGTGACCAATACGTAAGCATGCGAGGGCCGTCTCCCAACGTCTGTTTTTGTAAAATGGAGCTGACCAAGAGGAGATTGATGGCTTTACAGTATGTAATTTATTGTTGTGGAGTCTTGACCAAAAAGATTGCCATCGGGTATACAAGAAGGTTTTAAAGTGGGGGTAATAATCCGTAGCTGGAATATGTGAGCACCGTAGTTGAGGTGATGTGGACATTGCGGCATATCGTGCAAGAACATCTGCCTGTTCATTGCCGGGGATTCCAACATGGCTGGGTACCCAGCAAAATCTGACAGATTTGTGACGTGTGGATAGATAGAACAACCAGTTCTGGATCTTACAGACAAGGGGATTGGTCGAGTGTATAGACTTTATGAGGGTTAAAGAGTTACGGGAATCAGTAAAAATAGTAAAAGATGAAGAGGGGGATGAGTATATGCCTCTTTAGGCAAAAAGGAGTGCATACAGTTCTGTAGTAAGGACACTAGATTCAGGAGGGAGGGTATATTTGAAAGTGCAGTTTGGGAATGTTACTGCGAATCCAGCTCCTGAGATGGATTTGGAACCGTCAGTGTAAACATGAATGCTGGAGGAATGGAGACATGGTCAAGGAAATGAGTGAGAAGGATAGAGGAGGGGATATCTGATTTTGGTGGGTCAGGGAAAACTGAGGAGCAAATACAGGGGTTAGGTATAAGCTATGGAGGAATGGAATGGACAGACAGTGGGAGAGGTCGGAGGTGAGGAAAGGGGGAATGGGAGAGGAGGGTATCCATGCGTACGGGGAGAGGAGTTGGTAAACGTGGAGAAGAGGTAAAGGTATGAAGTAAGGATTGTGGAATAGTTAGTTTGGTAAGGGAAAATTGGTGAAATCGAGCGTAGCATCGAAGAGAGAGAAGTGCTCGACGTCGAGAGAGGGACGGCATGCCAGATTCAGTATATAGGCTCTCAACTGGAGAGGAGCGGAAGGCGCCTAGGGCTAAGGGGAGACCGCTATGGTGGATTGTATCAAGGTGAGCAAGAAGAGAGGTTGAGGCAGAGGAGTAGATATGGCATCCATAATCTAGAGTGGAGAGAATCAAGGTAACATGAAGATGGAGGAGAGTTTTGCGATCTGAGCTCTAGGAGATGTGGGAAAGAGTTTGTAAGATTCGGAGGCAGCGTTGAGCTTTTTCTTTGATGTACAAGATATGGTCTCGCCAGGACCATTTGGAATCAAATATAACGCCTAGGAATTTACCAGAAGACCGGTATTGGAGTGGAGCGTTATATAAGAAGAGTGGGGGTTTGGGGGACCGTACGTGAGCGAGAGAAAAGGATGGGGAAAGAGTTGCAGGTAGAGAAGCGAAAGCCATGGTTGTTGGCCCAAGAAGTTACTGGTTATTGCAGACTGAAGGAATTGACAGAGATCTGGTATGGATGTGCCAGATGCATAGATAAGTCATCAACATATAGTGATGCCCGGGCTCCTGGTGGTAGGACTGAGGCTATGTCATTTACAGCAAGAAGGAATAAAGTGGTACTAAGCACACTTCCTTGTGGGACGCCTTCGAATTGAGGAAAGGATGATGACGTGGAAGAGGCAATTTTGACCTGGAAAGTACGTTTAGAAAGGAAGGATTTGATGAAAACGCCCATGTTTCCACGTAAACCTAAGGAGGACAATTGCTTTTTCTAGATCAAAGAATATGGCTAATACGGATTCATGGCGTGCAAATACCTGTCTCGAAATGGGCAAGTGGGTCTGCTGTACTTCGGGCACGTCGGAAACCAAACTGAGAAGGGGAAAGGAGATTATGAGATTCAAGATACCACATTAAGCATGTTAATCATTCGTTCTAGTAGTTTGCACAAGCAGCTAGTTAGAGCTATGGGGCGGTAATCTTGGGGTAGGGTACCTGATTTATTGGGTTTGAAGAAAGGTAGGATAAGAGCATCTAGCCAATGAGAAGGAAAATTTCCAGACGTCCATATGTGATTGAAAATAGTTAAAAGGAAAGATAGAGAGGAAGATGGGAGGCGTCGGAGCATACGATAGTGAATACCATCAGGGCTTTCATGAGTGTTGCGGCACGACTGTAATGGAGCGTTGAGTTCAGAAGAAAAAGGAGCATTATAGGACTCATCAGAGGATAGGGTGAAGGTAACAGGGATGCGTTCTTTGATGGCTTTAATGTAAGAAAAGTGTGGGGAAAGGTGAGAGCCACTACTGACCTGGCTGAAATAGTTGCCCAGTTCATTAGCTACTTCGACAGGTTCAGATATGAGAGTATCTCGAATATGGAGGACGGGTGCAGGATGGGGGGGATGTTTGCCTGATAATTTATGGATCCGTCGCCAAACAGCTGAAATAGATGTAGATGTAATTGATGAAACATAATTTTGCCAGCTATTTGTTTTGCTGTTTTTAATTGTACGGCGAAGATGGGCGGATGCCCTTTTAAAGGAAATAAGGGCTGATAGCTGATGAGGGGTGCTGCGTTTGTAGCGATAGCTGTTCCAGGCTGCTCGTTTGTAGCGAAGCGCTTTGGTGCAATCAGAATTCCACCATGGAACACATTTAGAGGTATAAGGTCTTGAAGTTCGAGGAATGGCTGTATAGGCAGCTCTTAGGATCGTGGTTGTAAAACATTGTAGCATATCTGAAATGGACGGTAAGGGGGATGGAGGGATAGGTATAGTAGAGAGTGAAGTGAAAGTATGCCAGTCAGCTCTATCAAAGCACCAGCGTGGAGGATTAGGAAGTGGTACATATGAAGTAGGAGAAAGGAGTACTGGGAAGTGGTCACTATAGGGGAAGTGGTCTAGAACTGACCAATGGAAATCTAAATGTAGAGTAGGAGAGCATAGAGAGAGGTCAAGGCATGAAAAGGATTGTGTGCGCATGTCAAAGTGTGTGGGGCGATCTGAATTAAGAATAATTAGGTTATTTGTGAAGAGGAAGCGTTCTAGAGATCGGCCTCGAGAGTTGGTGGTAGAGTCACCCCACAGAGTGTGGCGTTAGTTGAAATTACCAACTACGAGGAGAGGTGCTTGGAGTTGTGAAATTAGAGTTTCAAAGGCAGCAAAGTCAATGGGATGGGATGGGGAGACGTAGACTGAAATTACTGTGATCCAGCGGCGAAGAAAGATGCGAATAGCTGTGCACGGGACAGTGGTTTGTATGGGAGGTATTACATAAGGTGTTTTATGATGGATAAGTACAGACGAGACATAAAGGGAGTGTGGGGAAGAGATAAAATGGTAATTGGGAATTGGAATAGGAGGGTGTGTGAGGAAAGTCACTTGGAGGCAGATAATAGATGGATTATAAGAAGCAAGGATATGACGTAGGTCTGGTCTATGAGAACGGAAACCGCGAATATTCCAATGTGGGAGAGCTATAGCTTATGAGTGATATCGCATACGGTACATATTGGAGAATCTGGGGGAGAAGGAGCTAGAGGGTGTGAAGGAGGGGTATTAGGAGGTAGGGAATTTGGGGAAGGGCATTGTTGTGACATGAGTGATTCTCGTGTGTATCCGGGAGGGAGTGCAAAAGATAGAGGGGATGGAGGGAGGGAGAATGTGCCTATAGTTGGGGTTGAAGGGGGTGGGTTGTGTTGGGAGGGAGTAGATGTGGGGGGAGTATTAGTGGTAGGAGGGTGGATATCGGAAGGATGGATAGTTTGAGTTGAAGGGGATGTGTTGTCTTGGGATGGATTAGGAGGAAGGGGCGTAGGGGTGCTGTGAGTAAGAGGGGGATGGATATCGGAGGTGGACGGAATTGAGGGGGTTAGGTTGTGTTGAGAGGAAGTAGGAGGAAGGGGTGTAGGGGAATATTAGTAGGAGGGGTATGAATATCGGCAACCACTTCAAGTGTGGAAGGAGCATGAGTTATGGGATCTTGTGTCTTAAGCATATAACTTTGGATGTCATCCATTGTTTCTGCAGTGGAATTGGTTGGAGAGGTTATGAGAAGGTAATTGTTTCTGCAATGGAGTTGGTTGGAGAGTTTTGTGGGATAAAGGTTTTCTTATGAGGGGGGGGGGGGGAGAGGAGACTGGTGTCTCAGGAATAAAGGTAAAGGTAGGTGGAGGTGATTGTGTTGTAGGGGAAGAAGGGTTAGAACGGTTAGTCTGTCTCCTGCGGGTAGTGCGGGGAGGGAGAGGGGTTGGTGTTGGGGCTGTAGTTGAGATTGGAGCTGTGGTTGAGATTGGGGTGTCTGGGTTTAGAGTGGTAAAGGAATTGGTCTGAGGGATGTAGAATGTAGAAGTGGAAATGGGGACATTTTGGGGTGGAGGGGGAGGGGCTGTTACTAGAGTATGGAGTATAAGAGAAACCTTGTCGACGTGCTTCCTGTCTGGCTTCACGTCACGTAAAGTGAGACCATTTTTGTATCTGAGAGTTGCTACTTCAGATTCAAACTTGTAAGTGGGACAGCCTCTATAAAAATACATTATGGGGGCCGCCGCAGTTAGCACATGTTCGTGTTTGTGCTGAGCAGTTTGATCGATTATGACCAGGTTGGGCACATATGGGGCATCGGTCTGTGGAACGGCAATGTTTGACAGGATGTCCAAAGCGCCAACAGTTTTGACATTGACGAGGAGGAGGTTGGTATGGTCGAACAGGGAGGGATTGTCCACCAATGTAGATACGAATGGGAAGGTCATGTGTACTGAAAGTAATTTTGGCAATGTTGGTCGGATTCTTTCGTTGACCTTTAGAAGGAATGGTGTAGCAATGCACTGATTTCACATCTTGGTCTTTGAGGCATCCTAATAAGTCTTCTCCACAGTCTGACCAATCTTTGGTATCGACTGGGTAGTTTGCTGGGGAGAGAGAGAGACAGTTCCGGTACAGGTGTTAAGGGTTGGATGAGGTTCTGCAGGAATGGGGTTGCCAGAATGATCAGTTAAATTTGATAGTGCTATAGATTCAGTTTCTGATCTGACTGTTACCAGACGGGAGCGATCGCGTCTGGTATAGAAAGGGACTCTGCCTACTTGTTTTTGGGGGCATTGTTGAAAGAGAAGTGTTGCCTGAGTAAGGAGCTATAGAAGGGATCACGAAAAATCGGTCCCATTTAGCTGGGCTAAACAGAGCATTTAAGATATCTGTAGGGTTGGTGGTGGTGGATGGTCGGGGACGTGTAGAAGAGGGAGTATTACGGAATGATGGAGAATAAGGTTGCAAGGTAGTAATAAGGGAGGATTGGTTGCTTGATGAAAGTTGCGGGGGTAGAGTTGATGAATTTGAGGAAGTTGGGTGGGTTGGAATGTCTTCTGGAGACTGATTTTCTGCTTGGATGGGTAATGCACTAGTAGGCATTGAGGAGTGGGTAATAGTTTGTGTTCGGAGCCGTGGTCAAAGGAGAGCCTGGATTGGGGCTATTTGATAAAGGGGCTAGCCTCATTGCCTCTAATAAAGGGATTACATTTTCACTACTGGTCATGGGGAACCTGGATTATATAAAAGGCATCAACTGGTCCACCTCCATCGCTAGTGAAAGGTAAGGGCTAGATTAGTCGGGAGTACCGTGCCCATAGTTCCCGCAGGCCGTTCAGGACTGGCACAAGGTCAGCCTTTCATCCTCTCAGCACGGCTCTCACACCTTAGGAAGTAGATAGTAGAAGGGTTTGGAGAAGGGATGAAAACAGAAATGGTTAATGGTTAATGGTTAAGATAAATGTGCTAGACATCTAAGGTCATATAGCACTATAGGAAAGTATAGTAAAGAGGGATGTCAGGTGACAGTTGTAATGTGTCAACTATCTAGAATATTGTTGATAGGTTGAGGATGAGGGAAAAAATTATGGTGGTTTAGGTTAGGGAGTTAGATTAAGTGAAGGATATTTATGTGTCTGAGGAAGGAGAACAGGTTGTCGAGGCAGAAACTGTGAGATTCTGTAAGGATGTCTGATATGTTGGGAGGTCGGTGAAGGGAGGATAGGTGTGGAAAAGCAGAGGTACGTGCTGTATTAAAACGTGGACAGGACAAGAGAATGTGTGGGACTGAAATAGGGATGTTACATAGAGGACATAGGGGCGGGTCTGAGCGTGACATCAGATAGGCATGTGTTAGGCGAGTGTGGCCAATACGTAATCGTGCGAGGGCAGTCTCCCAACGTCTGTTTTTGTGAAATGGAGCTGACCAAGAGGAGATTGATGGTTTTACGGTATGTAATTTATTGTTGTGGAGTCTTGACCAAAAAGATTGCCATCGGGTATACAAGAAAGTCTTAAAGTGGGGGTAGTAATCTGTAGCTGGAATATGTGAGAAGCGTTGTTGAGGTGATGAGGACATTGCGGCATATCGTGCAAGAGTATCTGCCTGTTCATTGCCAGGGATTCCAACATGGCTGGGTACCCAGCAAAATCTGACAGATTTGTGACGTGTGGATAGATAGAACAACCAGTTCTGGATCTTACAGACAAGGGGATTGGTCGATTGCATTGACTTTATGAGGGTTAAAGAATTACGGGAGTCAGTAAAAATAGTAAAAGAGGAAGAGGTGGATGAATATATGCGTCTTAAGGCAAAAAGGAGTGCATATAGTTCTGTAGTAAGGACACTAGATTCAGGAGGGAGGGTGTATTTGAAAGTGCAATTTGGGAATGTTACTGCGAATCCAGCTCCTGAGATGGATTTGGAACCGTCAGTGTAAACATGAATGCTGGAGGAATGAATGGAGACATGGTCAAGGAAATGAGCGAGAAGGATAGAGGGGGGAATATCTGATTTTGGTGGGTCAGGGAAAACTGAGGAGCAAATACTGGGGTTAGGTATAAGCCATGAAGGAATGGAATGGACAGACAGTGGGAGAGGTCGGAGATGAGGGAAGGGGGAATGGGAGAGGAGGGTATCCATGCGTACGGGGAGAGGAGTTGGTAAACGTGGAGAAGAGGTAAAGGTATGAAGTAAGGATTGTGGAATAGTTAGTTTGGTATGGGAAAATTGGTGAAATCGAGCATAGCATCGGAGAGAGAGAAGGGCTCGACGTCGAGAGAGGGACGGCATGCCTGATTCAGTATATAGGCTCTCAACTGGAGAGGAGCGGAAGGCGCCTAGGGCTAAGCGGAGACCGCTGTGGTGGACTGTATCAAGGTGAGCAAGAAGAGAGGTTGAGGCAGAGGAGTAGATATGGCATCCATAATCTAGAGTGGAGAGAATCAAAGTAACATGAAGATGGAGGAGAGTTTTGCGATCTGAGCCCCAGGAGATATGTGAAAGCGTTTGTAAGATTCGGAGGCGACGTTGAGCTTTTTCTTTGATATACAAGATATGGTCTCGCCAGGACAATTTGGAATCATATATAACGCCTAGGAATTTACCAGAAGACCGGTATTGGAGTGGAGCATTATATAAGAAGAGTGGGGGTTTGGGGACCGTACGTAAGCGAGAGAAAAGGATGGGGAAAGATTTAGAGGTAGAGAAGCGAAAGCCATGGTTGGTGGCCCAAGAAGTTACTGATGTTATTGCAGACTGAAGGAATTGACAGAGATCTGGTATGGATGTGCCAGATGCATAGATGGTTAAGTCATCAACATATAGTGATGCTCTGGCTCCTGGTGGTAGGACTGAGACTATGTCATTTACAGCAAGAAGGAATAAAGTGGTACTAAGCACACTTCCTTGTGGGACTCCTTCGAATTGAGGAAAGGATGATGAAGTGGAAGAGGCAATCTTGACCTGGAAAGTGCGTTTAGAAAGGAAGGATTTAATGAAAACACCCATGTTTCCACGTAAACCTAGGGAGGACAATTGTTGGAGGATATGGTATCGCCATGTGGTGTCATATGCTTTTTCTAGATCAAAGAAAATGGCTAATACGGATTCATGGCGTGCAAATGCCGATGTAATGTATGTCTCGAAATGGGCAAGTGGGTCTGCTGTACTTCGGGCACGTCGGAAACCAAACTGGGAAGGGGAAAGGAGATTATGAGATTCTAGGTACCACATTAAACGGAAGTTAACCATTCGTTCTAGTAGTTTACACAAGCAGCTAGTTAGAGCTATGGGGCGGTAATCTTGGGGTAGGGTACCTGATTTATTGGGTTTTAAGAAAGGTAGGATGAGAGCATCTCGCCAATGAGAAGGAAAATTTCCTGTCGTCCATATGTGGTTGAAAATAGTTAAAAGGAAGGATAGAGAGGAAGATGGGAGGTGTCGGAGCATACGATAGTGAATGCCATCAGGGCCTTCATGAGTGTTGCGGCACGACTGTAATGCAGCGTTGAGTTCAGAAGAAGAAAAAGGGGCATTATAGGACTCATCAGAGGATAGGGTGAAGGTAATAGGGGTGCGCTCCTTGATGGTTTTAATGGAAGAAAAGTGTGGGGAAAGGTGAGAGCCACTACTGACCTGGCTGAAATAGTTGCCCAGTTCATTAGCTACTTCTACAGGCTCAGAGATGAGAATATCTCGAATATGGAGGACGGGTGCAGGATGGGGGGGATGTTTGCCTGATAGTTTATGGATCCGTCGCCAAACAGCTGAAATAGACGTAGAAGATGTAATTGAGGAAACATAATTTTGCCAGCTATTTGTTTTGCTGTTTTTAATTGTACGGCGAAGATGGGCAGATGCTCTTTTAAAGGAAATAAGGGCTGATAGCTGGTGAGGGGTGCCTCGTTTGTAGCGATAGCTGTTCCAGGCTGCTCGTTTTAAGCGGAGCGCTTTGGGGCAATCAGAATTCCACCATGGAACACATTTAGAAGTATAGGGTCTTGAAGTTCGAGGAATGGCTGTATAGGCAGCTCTTAGGATCGTTGTTGTAAAACAATGTAGTATATCTGAAATGGACAGTAAGGGGGGTGGAGGGATAGGTATAGTAGAGAGCGAAGTGAAAGTATGCCAGTCAGCTCTATCGAAGCACCAGCGTGGAGGATTAGGAAGTGGTACATATGAAGTAGGAGAAAGGAGTATTGGGAAGTGGTCACTATAGGGGAAGTGGTCTAGAACTGACCAATGGAAATCTAGATGTAAAGTAGGAGAGCATAGAGAGAGGTCAAGGCATGAAAAGGATTGTGTGCGCATGTCAAAGTGTGTGGGGCGATCTGAATTAAGAATAATTAGGTTATTTGTGAAGAGGAAGCGTTCTAGAGATCGGCCTCGGGAGTTGGTGGTAGAGTCACCCCAACAGAGTGTGGCGGCAGTTGAAATCACCAACTATGAGGAAAGGTGGTTGGAGTTGGGAAATTAGAGTGTCAAAGGCAGTAAAGTCAATGGGATGGGATGGGGAGAAGTAGACTGAAATCACTGTGATCCAGCGGCGAAGAAAGATGCGAATAGCTGTGCACGGGACCGAAGTTTGTATGGGAGGTATGACATAAGGTGTTTTATGATGGATAAGTATAGACGAGACATAAAGGGAGTGTGGGGAAGAGATAAAATGGTAATTAGGAATTGGAATAGGAGGGTGTGTGAGGAAAGTCTCTTGGAGGCAGATAATAGATGGATTATAAGAAGCAAGGATATGACGTAGGTCTGATCTATGAGAGCGGAAACCGCGAATATTCCAATGTAGGAGAGCTATACCCTAGTTGATTTATGAATGATAACACATTTACGTGTTGGGGAATTTGAAGGGGAAGGAGCTAGGGGGTGTAAAGGAGGGATATTAGGAGGTAGGGAGTCTGGAGAAGGGCATTGTTGTGCCATGAGTGATTCTCGTGTGTATCCTGGAGGGAGTGCAAAGGATAGAGGGGATGGAGGGAGGGAGAATGTGCCTATAGTTGGGGTTGAAGGGGGTGGGTTGTGTTGGGAGGGAGTAGATGTGTGGGGAGTGTTAGTGTTAGGAGGATGAATATCAGAAGGATGGATAGTTGGAGTTGAAGGGGATGTGTTGTCTTGGGAGGGATTAGGAGGAAAGGGTGTAGGGGTGTTGTGAGTAAGAGGGGGATGCATATCAGGAGGATGGGTATTGGGAGGATGGATATCAGTGGTGGTTGGGATTGAGGGGGTTAGGTTGTGTTGGGAGGGAGTAGGAGGAAGGGGTGTAGGGGGAATATTAGTAGGAGGGTTATGAATATCGGCAACCACTTCAAGTGTGGAAGGAGCATGAGTTATGGGATTTTGTGTCTCAAGCATATAGCTTTGAATGTCATCCATTGTTTCTGCAGTGGAGTTTGTTGGAGAGTTTTGTGAGAAGGTAATTGTTTCTGCAATGGAATTGGTTGGAGAGTTTTGTGGAATAAAGGTTTTCTTATGAGGGGGGGAAGAGGAGACTGGTGTCTCAGGAACAAAGGTATAGGTAGGTGGAGGTGATTGTGCTGTAGGGGAAGAAGGGTTAAAACGTTTAGTCTGTCTACTGCGGGTAGTGCGGGGAGGGAGAGGGGTTGGTGTTGGGGCTGTAGTTGAGATAGGAGCTGTGGTTGAGATTGGGGTGTCTGGGTTTAGAGTGGCAAAGGAATTGGTCTGAGGGATGTAGAATGTAGAAGTGGAAATGGGGACATTTTTGGGTGGAGGGGGAAGGGCTGAGCGAACGATGTTGCTAGAATATGGAGTATGAGAGAAACCTTGTCGACGTGCTTCCTGTCTGGCTTCACGTAAAGTGAGACCATTTTTGTATCTGAGAGTTGCTACCTCAGATTCAAATTTGTAAGTGGGACAGCCTCTATAAAATACATTATGGGGGCCGCCGCAGGTAGCACATGTTCGTGTTTGTGCTGAGCAGTTTGATCGATTATGACCAGGTTGGGCACATATGGGGCATCGGTCTGTGGAACGGCAATGTTTGGCAGGATGTCCAAAGCGCCAACAGTTTTGACATTGACGTGGAGGGGGTTGGTATGGTCGAACAGGGAGGGATTGTCCACCAATGTAGATACGTAAGGGAAGGTCATGTGTACAGAAGGTAATTTTGGCAATATTGGTTGGATTCTTTCGTTGACCTTTAGGAGGAATGGTGTAGCAATGTACTGATTTCACATCTTGGTCTTTGAGGCATCCTAATAAGTCTTCTCCACAGTCTGACCAATCTTTGGTATCGACTGGGCAGTTTGCTGGGGAGAGAGAGAGACAGTTCCGGTACAGGTATTAAGGGTTGGATGAGGTTCTGCAGGAATGGGGTTGCCAGAATGATCAGTTAAATTTGACAGTGCTATAGATTCAGTTTCTGATCTGACTGTTACCAGACGGGAGCGATCGCGTCTGGTATAGAAAGGGACTCTACCTACTTGTTTTTGGAGGCATTGTTGAAAGAGAAGAGTGTTGCCTGAGTAAGGAGCTGTAGCAGGGATCACGAAAAATCGGTCCCATTTAGCTGGGCTAAACAGAGTATTTAAGATATCTGTAGGGTTGGTGGTGGTGGATAGTCGGGGACGTGTGGAAGAGGGAGTATTACGGAATGATGGAGAATAAGGTTGCAAGGTAGTAATAAGGGAGGATTGGTTGTTTGATGAAGGTTGCAGGGGTGGAGTTGAATTTGAGGAAGTTGGGTGGGTAGGAATGTCTTCTGGAGATTGATTCTCTGCTTGGGTGGGTAATGCACTAGTAGGCATTGAGGAGTGGGCAGTAGTTTCAGTGTTCGGAGCCGTGGTCAAAGGAGAGCCTGGGTTGGGGCTATTTGATAAAGGGGCTAGCCTCATAGCCTCTAATAAAGGGATTACATTCTCATTACTGGTCATGGGGAACCTGGATTATGTAAATAGGCCTATTCGGTCCACCTCCTTTCGCTACTGAAGGTAAGGGCTAGATTAGTCAGGAGTACCGTGCCCATAGTTCCCGCAGGCCGTTCAGGACTGGCACTAGGTCAGCCTTTCATCCTCTCAGCACGGCTCTCACACCTTAGGAAGTAGATAGCAGAAGGGGATGGAGAAGAGACGGAAACAAAAGCTGGAGAAAAAAAAAGACCATGCAAAATTAGTTGAGTCGAGGGCTGAGGCCCTAGGCAGGGGAGATCCCTGTATTGGGTCTCAGTCTTCGTCTCCTAAGCCCCCCCACGACAACAACGGGCAAGGGATTGGGGGGGAAGCTGGAGGGGGAAAAGACCATGCAAAATTAGTTGAGACGAGGGCTGAGGCCCTAGACAGGGGAGATCCCTGCATTGGGTCTCAGTCTCCGTCCCCTAATCCCCCCACCCCCACGACAACAACGGGAAAGGGATTGGGGGGTCTGCTGATAACTAAGTTAAGGAAATGAATTCTAGAAGCCTGCTTATTTCCACTGAAATTGCACAAAGCCTAATGGAGACAGAAGTTAAATGTAGAACCGACTATGAAATATTAAAAATCTAAAACTTCTATTTGTTTATTCTAATTAGCATAAAATATTCTCTTAACATTTTATGGAAATATTAAATATAAAAAAACACAAACACTGAAATTCTTTATTATATGAAAACAACTGGTAAGAGGCTGAGCCCATTAGGACCCTGTGTGAAGATGCAGCAGTGTCAGAGCCTCACTAAGTGAAGCTGTGATATTAGATGATGCTGTGAGTGTGGATATAAATGCTGCACTTAGGAGATCTGGTGCCTGATTATGGAGGAGGAGGATTACTTCTGGCAAATGTTCAAGGGCAGTTTCCACAACTGCAGAGTCTTCACATTTTAGGGCAGCCAGCACTGCTTGCCCAACTCGCCCCCCAAGAGCAGGTCGCTGGTGTAATAATCGAGAAAGTAGATCCCAGCAAAACAGCCTGACTTCTTTGTGTGTGCTTACAATGCCCTCACAAAATGTGTGCGTGAATGAAGGGAGGGCTGCATTGACCCATCGATCAGGCAGATCACTGACTTTCTTCAGAATGTCAAGTTGTTCCTCAGGTAAAGCTGAAGACTCAAGTCGACTTTGTAAATCTCCAACTTGACCCATGACCCAAGGTGGAGGCAAAGGACCCTGTGACCCTCCTGAAGTCTGACCAAATTCAACACCAGACTGCTGTGTCATGGAAGACTCTTTTGGCTGATCCATGCCACGTGCTGCAGCTATAGCAGCTAATGAGCGAACAGCAGCAATGTCTGGGTAATGCATTTGGAGTGTTGCAAGTAGATTAGAATGTGTACACAGGTAAGTTCCTGCAGGCCCTCCCTGACACCCAACCCATTCCATTAAGAGGTGTGAAAAACGAACTAGTAGGTGTTCTAGCTCATGCATTCTACCATGAGCTTTAAATAAGGCCATGAAACTGTCCAGTGTGGGAATGAGAGCCTCATGATGTTGTGGAGCAAACAGAAGAGGTTGTAGAAGTTCTAAAACACCCAAGACCATGGAGAACAGTTCAAGATAATTGCTTGCTCGTAATGCTGTTAGCTGGAGATGATTTGTCCCTTTGAGTGAAGCAGCTAATAGAGGCAAATGCCGAAGAACAATCAAAGGATGTGCTGCAGCTTGTTTGCGCACAGCTGCTTCAAGATCAGACATACGCCTGCGGAAGTCTCTACCTGGATGTGGTGCAGCTAACATAGTGAGAAGTGTATGCAGAGCAACATCTGCTCCACTTTCTTGAGCTCTGCCACCAGAAGCCCCAGCAGACACAATTTTTGTCATTGTTCCTGCTGGAATGTAAGAAATAATCTTTGGCAATCTGAGATATAGGTGATATAATAAGTGTCCTGCTGCCTGCTGACATGGACCAGTACCTTGAGATATCTCAGCCAAGTGTTCAGCCAAGGCCTGAATAGCAGACACAGAATTATCTATACTATGCAGAAGTAATGGCAGATGTGTCTCAAGAGGTAATGTGCCACGTCCTCCATCCAAAGAACTTTGACACTCTGTGATCATATATTGAGCAATGTGTACCACTTCTGATGTACTAAAAGACAAAAGTGTTTCTTGAGGGGCATGTCGTGGTGTTCTGCGTTCTCTACCTTGCCATAGCTTGGGTACATGTAGCACAGCCCAAACAAAGCTTAGTACAGCAGCAGGATCCAGAACAGGATTGTGCACCCGCAGAAGGGCACGAACACAATGCTCCAGAGTGTCCCATCTTGCTTGGTGTGTGAATGCAGCCAGAAGGTAGGCTTGGCTATATCCCCCTTCTTTGTGATCATTACCAGGACGCTTTTTGAAGAGGAGAATTTGTTGCAGTTGATCAGACCCCTTTTCAAGCTCTGGGTCAAGAACTTGTAGCCAGTCTAGCAGTAAAGCAGTAGGTGCACTTGGCCCACCTTGAACCTCTGTGCCCTGCTTTACTGTCATTCCTGATAATAAAAGCTGTGACATTGCTCCCACAACAGGTGCCATTTTCCCTCCTTTCATGGCGCAACCAACAACACGACATATTTCCTTTTCCAGTTGGCTTGGTTCTATGCTAGCTAGGTGCATCAGAACAGCTTGAGTTGAAGATACATCAACCTCAACTTCTGGCTCCTTTTTCTTAATCTTCTTGCCTGGGAATTCTTCAATGTTAAAGGTGTTAAGAACGTTGGTCAAGGGAGATTTCCTTTCTGGGGCCATCTGAAGGATAAAGGCAACTAACTGGCATGTGAGAGCATACAACTTCTCACAACCTTTCTTGTTGTGCAGATTGCGCAGCATACGGAATAAGGATGCCGAATGGATGTAGTGATCGTGTAATCCAGCAACAAAACTAGGTGCATGCTTCTGGAAGAAAGGAAAAGTCTGCTGAAACTGATTTAGTTCTAAGAAATACATGTGTATATAATTGTGTGTGCATACATGTATATGAACCTATCAATATCTTCACATGCATATTATTAAGATCACGCTTTCCCATTTTATCTTACCGGAGACTGTACAATCGCTGTAAGACTGTTCAGGAACTCATTGATATAAGGTCCTTCAGGATCTTGCCTGCTTATCTCACGGCTGAAGTGTCTTTGTAGTACCCTCATTGTATCTTGAACCTATGCAAGAAATTCCAGAATGAGAAACATCTTTTTCACAATATTGTTGCCATACTTTTTTTTTTTTTTGTTCTCTCTCTCCATTTCGTTGAAACAAGTATATAAAACAATTAGTCATCTAATGACTGGTACTAATACAGACCTGCTTTTTGTGTTCTCTATGAAGAAGGTCATTGGTGAAACACTGCAGTACAAATGACTGGACCTCGCTCTTGCTTAATTCTGTATGCAATGGCTGTGAGACCTGGAGTACAATAAATCATATTATTAGTGAGTAATAAAATGAAAAATCTTAATGGTACTTATAATCTACAATCACATCCCTTGGCCATCTGTCATTAAATCCTTAGTGAATAAAGAATACATTTATATATTTTGCATACCTTTCATAGCATCCTGTTCAAAGAATCTGAGAGGAGTCTAATAAAACCAATAGATTCTGTTTGCATGTGTTACTACAAATAACATTTATACCAAGTTTATAATAATATCCCTTGAATATTCTGAATAAATATCCTGAACATTAACAGTGGCATTATAATAATAGTAATAACAAAAATAATAACATAATAACAGTCATAATAATAGCAATATCAGTAACAACTACAACAATAACATTTACAACAACAAAACAACAACAATAATAATCATATTAATAGTAATAATAAAGATATTAGTATCAATTGACGATGATAATACCAACATTTTTCAATAATAATAAAAATCAATAACACCTACAATTAATAATATACATTAATAATAATAATAATGATTAACAAGAACAACTAGAATGATGATAATGATGATGATAATTATAATACTGTATCAATAAGAATGACAACAAAGATAATAACAACAATAGCAATATTAACAGTAACAACAACAATAATAATCATTTCTTTCTAAACAAGCAAACAAAGAATTCTAAAATTTGACAATATAATTATATAAATCATATACAATTCTTTCTGAAAAAGTTAAAGTCTCTTACCTTGAGAGCCGTCACCAGAGGTCGTACAGGCGGTGGTCTTTCGCCAACAACATCCATGTCATCACGTTCCCCAAGAGTAGCAGCAAATGCGTGGCCCCCTCTTGCTCCTCTCTGGTGTTGAACCTAAGCAAGGATAAAATTGGTTTAGAGGCTCTTCTTTCTTGTAGAACAATAATACCAAGTTCAACAGAAATATTCAGCATTCTTCCTGAGGAAATATCTATGTAATGTTTCAGTAAATGGAGTTGGGAAATAATTGGAGCATACTAAGCATGTAAGAATTTGTATCACAATTACCCTCACAAGATATTAATTAGAAATGTGAGGGAAAATGTTTTTCCTCATCTATCTTTGATATTGCACAAGCCAATTACATTTTTTCAATGGAAGCAGTGATATACTAACTTTAGGATGACTTTGGAAGGCTGTACCATGAAAAAATAATGCTATCAGAGCCATAAAAGTACATGCTCAAGTTGTACGCCATTGTCATGGCAACTATCATTATTGGTGAAGATATGATCATGCAAAATCTTCTTGATCACATCAAATATAATGACTGGGAATTTCATAATACTCAGGTGTCTTAATATAGAAGCTATAGTACATGGTAATAACTTCTGTCTAAACACCCTAAATAAGTTTTAAATTATATTTGGAGAGAATTTTCTTGCATTTGTAAAATACTTACCTCAACAAGTTGTGCCATGTACGTTTTATGACTCTTATCCAAGACAGCAGCTGCAACAGCTTCCTCATTGGTGTTCACAGCAACATCCAAGGCACAAAGCAATTTGGTCATACTGGCAACAGGTATTCCAAATGACTGAATAAACAACACTAACTGTGATGGTTCCAAATCCTGAAAAACAAGCAATCATTAATTCTGTTTTTTCCTTTTCCATCATCTGTCAATGTGCCATGCTTAATGGGTCTATATTTCCATGATAAATACAAATTATTTGCTTTTTACACAAAGGCTATTTACTGGCATTCATTATCCTAATCAAGTTACCTTCAGAGCTGCATCAACAAGCTGTGGAACAGTTGACCTGATCATTTTCAGCTTCAGCCAGTCTGGTAATAATAGAGCCTCTTCCGATGTGTCTACCAGGAAAGCTTGAGGCATTTCCTCTTGCTCTGGGAACCACGTTGTCAGCAATTCATGGAAAAGGTCAGGACTGTTGTCAGGTCCATGAGTGAGAAGAATGACCATGGCATGAACAACAAGTATGTGCATAACAGCTTGTTCTCCAGATGCCCACTGAACACGCACCTGATCCTGACTTTCTGACCATGTGAAAGACTCTCTTGGAGGTAGTCGCACACCTCTCATATAGTTGATAAATATAATAAGAAGGGCTTTGAGAGTACTGTGAGCATGCTGGAAGGGTTGGTTGGGCCTCTCGGGCACTGGCAAAATAGCTGAAATCATTGTACAACGCTCAACAATTAACTGTGCCATATCCTGCACTAACTCTGCCTGGTCTTGGAGAGGATCATCTCTTGTGTGCACTGCCAGGAATCTTATGTATGCACTCACTGCATGTGGGTCTGTTTCAATCTGACAAGCTGCACGGAGAGCTTGACTTGCCACTCCTTGAACCAGGTCAAACCCAGGAAGATTTGGCAGGTGTTGGAGAAGCCAAGCATGTGGAGTATGAGACTCCCCATCTACCTCCATTGGGTCTCCTAGTGGAGCCACAACCAGCTGGAGTCCTCGTACAGCTTGCATGCGAGCTGTGGCCTGCTGGGAACTAAGGCGTCGTAGAAAGTAATCTAGAATCTCAACACTCACTCCGTCCTCCTGGCGTGGAGCCCGTAATAGAGACCTCAGATGTTGTAATAGCTGGTGATGTCTTGCAGCTCCATCTCCCCCTCCACTTCCTGTTCCAGTCTCACTGAGGAGGAACTCACACAGACACTGGACAGGAAGTACAGAGAAAGCTCCCTCACTACTCTGGACCAACTCTGCCAACCATGGCATGCTCTGAGATGCACCCTGACGCTGAATGATGTCAACCAAAAAGTCTGGGTTGCGGCTTCGGCACAAGAGGTGTCCAATCTTGTGTGATGCATTAAGTGCTTTCAGTTGATCTAAGACAATGGGAGGGGGTTTTCTTGCAGGTCCTGTAGGATCCATGGTTATTAGTTGACTCAAAAGCAAACTGTTTTGCTCTGTGATGGTTTTCTGTGCCAAGTGAGACTCAAAGTCTAGGATCTGTTGCCTTTCAAGGGCACACAGATGCAACTCTTGATTGGTCATTTCTTCTCCTTTCTCCCCTGCTGCTAGTGTTGGAGGTGGAAAAACGAAAGAGTTTGTTATGCACATTTCCATTAGTGTACGCAGTGTTGGGTATGATTCCCAAGCAAGAAGCCCAAACACAGTGGGATTGTGAGCAATTATAAGAAGGAGCATCATCCATGATTTCCAGTACAAATTTGCAATTGCTGTCTTTGGAGGTCTATAGCCTTGGGGTAGAGGAGAATTCTCTGGAGGGATGTATGGGCACAGATTGAAGATTAGCTCTATCACTTTTGTATCATCAATTCTCAAAACTTCCATATCATCACTGGAGAGGGAGGCTGCTCTTTTGATTAATTTGTCAACTAATTCTATCAGATCCTGTGATTTGATCCACTGATCTTTCATGACTGCAATCATCAGTAACCTTGTTAAAGTTTCTTGTTTCACTGGAATATCTGAAGTTAAGCGAAAATATAGTGGACGGTCATTTTCAGTAGGCCAGTTGTCTTTTATAAAATAAACTTCTGCCTGTTCAAACATTAGCAATTTGTGCAAGCACCTTGTATACTCTTCTTTGCTTGGGTTATAACACTTTGGAACTACCCGATACATCCAGTGAATGGCATCACGCTGGATGGAGGCCACCATTTCCTGGTATCGTCTCACAATTTCAGGATCTCTGTGCTCACCACGGTACATCTGTGTGGCACTCTCCCGGACTTGAGGAGAAATGGCCACAAAGATAGTGAGAACAATCAGATCTGTTGTACTATGAAACATCCTTTCTTTGAACTCAAAAGTGTCACGAAATGCTGGATCCTTACGTTCTTTCATGAGTCCCTGACTAAACTTCTGGAATTGCATGTCATGCCTCAGAGCCCTGACTATCTCTCGTAATAGTGCTCTCAAAGCACGCAAAAAATCTTCTCTATTACATAAGAGTTCTTGAAATTCTTCTGCTAAAATTATTGCTGCATGTTCAGGAGCAAATTGGAAGATAACAGAGAGTATGGACATATTACTTGGATTTCTTGCCTGCGACAGCTCATTGTATAATGTGTGTTTCATCACTGAAGGAATGTTGT
This sequence comes from Penaeus vannamei, assembly GCF_042767895.1. Lineage (NCBI taxonomy): Eukaryota > Metazoa > Arthropoda > Malacostraca > Decapoda > Penaeidae > Penaeus > Penaeus vannamei. The sequence goes on from NC_091589.1 coordinate 15,119,898, forward strand.
CAGGATGAGCTGCAAGAAGTTCTCGCAGGCAAGACATGTATTGGTTTATGAGTGGCTTGTGCTTCAACCTGATCCTTATTATGTGGCTTATACACTCTATATCCAACTGGGAATGTGTGTTACAGTTTAAACACAGGGACATTAGGAGTTCTGTAGCGGGTCTCTGTAATTTGGGGCTCTGTAACCACATTTCCAGCCTCTGTGCAACTTGTCTTCTTACCTCTAAAATACCACACACAGATGATAAAAATCTTATAGAATTTCGTGCCACAGCATCTGGATTTTGATGCCGCACACCCAACTGATGCTGCACTGCCTCCATAACCATTTCCTCTACTTCAGACATTATGCCTGCATAGCGATTAGTGACATTAACATCTAGGCTTTCCTTACATTCCAGAGAAAGTTCTGAGTCTCCATCACCTGAGTCAGCACCTCCAGATCCCCCTGATACAGGAGGTGAGGGACAGTCCTGTCTGCTACCCATGCCAAGATCAGGGTACAGGAGACTTTTTGGAGGCATCTTTGTTCTGAAAGCTGTGGCTATGTTATCCACAAAGCCCTTACAATCTTCATGATCAACCCATATACGTTCTCCCAAGGAGTCCTCAATGTACACACGCACAAATATGTCAGGCCAAGACTTTTCATCTTGGTATGCAGCCAGCAAAATATTAGCAGCAAGGACAGAGATAGCTGCATTCCCTTTGCCCTTGTAGGTCATTGAGTGATCTCTCTTCAGGAGGGAACAAAAAGCTTCTGTTACCATTTCTGAACGACTGAAGAGATGTGGCTTTACTTTGGCCAAGTACATGAGAGAAAAGCACAACAAGTTGTCAGGCTTTGTCCTCTGTGCTCTTAAAGTCTTGACTGCACCGCACAAGTATGTCTCCGAGTTGTCACCATATTCCTCCCCAGCTTCAATAAAGGGTATCAAGTCATTGGGGTCAACCTGAAAAAATTCAACAAATTCATCAACTCTATTTGTCTGCAAAGTCATAAACACAACAAAATATAAGAACAAGTAAACCCATCAAGATCTCTATTAATCCAACCCAAAACTATATTTTATGTCGATTTGGTTGTAGAGAGATATTTCCACATACATTCAGTCAACAAGAAGTCAATCATCAAGACATAGTGACCTATTTCACCATTCTTTGAATTTGTTTCGGACCTGTTTTTATGCTATTAATATTGGTGATGTTCTAATCCTTACATTGTTATTAAAATACTTATAATAGTGAGAAAATCACATTAAAAAATCAAGAAAAAGGGTAGATAAGTGAGATAGGTAGGACTAAATACTGACACCTTAACAACAAAGCACTTATAGAACCATCCATATGTAAATAAACAAGCTAAAATTATAGTGGACATGTCATACATTTTTACCACATGGGCTATCAGGTTATCTATCATTATAAGTAAATTACTACAAATAAATAACTATAAAAGGTCACCTCAGCTGCCACATTTTCCCATTCTTCACTAAGCAGGTTGACCATGTCCCCAGTGCTTTGCTTTGGAATTCCTGAACGAACGCTGGACCCACTGCCGCTAAATCCAGGCTTAGATTTTTTGGCCAGTGACCCTGAAGAACCTGCACCTCCATCTCGACCACGGTCACTTGATCCACCTGCAGACAAATCACATTTGGAAAATATTGTCCTGGTAATTATACATACATTCATACAATATATGTTGCACAACTTTCTTATTAACTTGCAAAGGTGATACCATAGATGGAAAGTGTCTTATTTTTCGCTTTTCTGTCCATTACATATCAAATTTATCTTGTACTACATGACTGATATACTGTAATTATACCCCGTATAGTTTCTGCATCAAAGTGTGCCAGCGATTTCCAACACCATAAATATTTTGACAAGATAAGAGCCTATGACTTACTTGGTATTTTATCACCAAACAGACCTAAGAAACCTGTCCTAGCACATAGATGTAAAAGGTTTGTTGGTCTTTGTTGAAGTGCCAGACAACAATCTTTATTGCACGTCCACAATATCTTGTCGGCACAGCTGCCTACGCGCTTTTGAAAATTAGACGCACAAATATGATCAAATGCAACTATGATGGAATAGCCATTTCAGCTAAAATAAAAGGGGTGATCATTGTCTTATTGATTTATTTATTTTTAAAATGATTTGCTGTGCTGTTGTTTTAAGCAGCAATTGCTTCAGAAAAGTTTGAAAAGTTTTGAAGCAATCAACAGTAAACCAAGCTATTTTTCATAATAAACAGAAGTATGTTACATTCGTGGTCAAGTTTTTCTCTGGTTCTGTTATTTTGTATAATTTATTGGTAAAAACAATAATAAATATGATTTTTTTTTTTTTCTCTTTTCTAAACTGGGTTTTCCAGCCTTATTGTATCCCTCTTTAAGGTAAAAGTATCAGTTTATTACAGCCGTGCAAAAATAAATGAAATCCTAGTGAGGGTGCGCAGCTCAGCAAACTTTTCAATAACTTGACTGTTCATGTGGCAAATTATCCAATCTGGTCGAAGTGCAAAAGCCAGAGTGACTGCTTGACAATGACATTAATGTACTGGACTCAAGACTGTATGCCTTCCATCAGTGATCAAAGCATGTTTATCATGGAAATGAATTATATACAACAAATAATATTACAGGAGACTGGTTTTGTTTTGAAAGCAACACTGTGCCCTAAACATTTACCTATGGACCGATTCTGTGTGACGTTACGAGTCAGAGTCTCCATTCCACTAGGTGAAAACAAAACTGTTGTTTGCCTTGTTATCAGTAAGCAAAAAGGGAAAAGGGCATATGGATGCATTGATTCTTTAAAAACCGGAGTGAAAAAGCGATATGAATCAAAACTAAAAGCTGTGCAGCTAAATAAGTACCCATACCGTCTGCCCGCCGAAATTGGGATCGATGATCCTTCGAAATAATAAATATTCCGACATCTAAGACTATTTGATCAAGACACCATGAAATGAAAATGATTTTATGATAACATAATTTGCTACAGTAATTTAAAGGTTATTTTTCTGTGAAATCAGTGCCATTTCCTAACATCACTTTTTTCATATTTACTAGGTGTTTATACAAAGGAGACAATGAAGTCACAAGGGCCTACAAGCGCACAATGCATTTTACTCTTTCCTCAATATCTAGAATTAGGCCCTCTTCAGTTGTTTCATCTGCTGTGCTATATGACATTTCAGACAAGTAATAGGAAACTTTGATTTCTTCTGAATGCTTGGTATCTCTCTAGCTAGGCTTCTTTTCTCCCTTTTTTCAAATCTTTTTAACAGTATGACTGCTTTGTTTTCATCTAAAGGACAGTGCTTAGGATAAAGCCTGGGTGAGTAATTTACAGGAAGGTTTGCCTGTAAATTAAAATTATGATAAATTAATTCATTACATACAAATATAAAATTGCTGTTGTGCTTTTTGGAGTGTATAACTGCTTCCAAAACCTAATGTAGGCAATGTTGACCTTGTTTGGCCTTGGTAGATAGTATACACAGATAGTTTGAAAGTGATTATCTGTCTCTAGAATTTGAGAAGGTGTAAAATATCAATAAGTATTAAAATGTTCTGAGCAGATGTAAACAGTTTCCAACTGGCACCCAAGCAATAGAGCAATGGGCCTGTACCCATTGCTTCCATTTTTCAGGTTTCTTTTCGTGATCTTGGAATATATGAATGGTTAAACCTTTTATTCCCATCATGTTGTGGTTCGAACAACCAACGGCAACACAGCTCCTCAGCATTTTCACGCAAAGAAACTAAATTCTCGGAAAAATTAAATGACTCTGTAAGCGAAGCACAGTGAGTTTTCAAACGAACAAGGGTTTGTTTTCACCAAGTTCTCGTTGTTAGGGGTAGTTGCTCAGCGTTACTGAATCGGTCTTTCAGAATCACTGACAGCTAGGATTTTTAAATACATAACTATAAAATTCATGCAATACAAGGTAAGCCCTGACACAGAAGAAATAAAAGTGACCTAGAAGATTTTTACTCGGATCAGCAATGAACAATTCTCAAGAACATTTATACCGGCTGCCGGTCAAGTAACCATACCCTGCCAGATTCTGCTCTTGTTGAGACTATAACCAAAAGAAAAAAATATTTTCAACTCTCTATCACTTGAACCCGAATTTCTAAGACAATGCATACCAATCAATTATCCATATTTCAACTTACTTGACGATTTACTCTGGGCGAAAGACGACCCGTGGGATGAGGACTTGTCAATCTGTGCATCCGCTCTTCCCGATTTGGTCCCGAGAGTGAACAGATTCCCCGGCAGAGGAACGATCTTCGGCTTCGCTCCTCGCGACCCCTTCCTCTCCATGGCACGTCGTGTTTCAATAGCACTCTACTGGGATAAATAGATAGTATACACTGCCATTCTCTCTACTTGTTTAGTTTCTTGTAGTAAACGAGTATAGACGTTGTAATGATACTAAAGAGTAGGGTTGACATTGTCTATTTATGTGGAATACCGGGCTTGAAGCGTATTTATGCGCTTCTTGTTACTATGCGATGCTCTTTTGTTTAGTGAACTATTTCGTTTTCTGTGTATTTTATTTAGATTGTATCAATTCATGAAATATATTAAAGTAAATAGAGAGGACAAGGAAGATAAATAAAAAGGAATAAACCGAAGAGATAATCGCAGAGAAAAGAGGAAAGGAAAGAAAGTAAGGACAAGACAATGGAATAAGATATGATTAATGAGAAGCAAATTTGAAAATTGAAAATGGGAAAATAAAAATAGTGGGGGGAGGAGAAAAGAGAAGAGAAGAGAAGAGAAGAGAAGAGGAGAGGAGAGGAGAGAAGAGAGAAAAGAGAAAAGAGAAGAGAAGAGAAGAGATGAGATAAGGAGAGGAGGGGAGAGGAAAGAGAGAGGAGGGGGGGGGGATTGAAGGTGCAGAGAGTTTTATTTTTTTAAGTGCAAACAAAGAGAAATATATACACATATAAAGTATAGATTAAAGTTTGGGCTCAAGCCGACCCTACGGCAAAACAACCTCTGCCCCTTTGGCACTTTTCCTTGCTGCAGACGGAAGGTACTGTACCTCCTTCTCTCATAAGACAGCCGCAGACAATTTGTTGCCCATGGCTCATGCAGTCGTAGGCCATGTGTCCACGAGAAGGAGACTACAGTCTAACTATTCAAATATGGGACTTGACATGTTCTGTCTGAAAAGCATTGAAGTCTCTTCAAATGCGGTGCCTGGAGTTACCGCTAGAATGGAGGGATCGAAATGTTTCAAATATGAGTCAAAACGCATCCTCTCCCCGCCTCCATTCTTGCTTTCCGCTCCCTCCCCCCCTCACCTTGCGCAATGCCCCTGGAAACATGTGTCATCAAGCGAACCCCTGCAACCCTCATTTCATCTTCGCCTTTCGGGAGGATCGGTAATTCTCAGGCCTTGTTTCTGACTGCCTCATCCTTGACAGTCCCGCTTGGGCGCCTTCAAGGGGGGCGGGGCTGAAAGCGGATTGGCAACCCGTTGGGATATAGACGAGGGGAAGTTGCTCCCCCCATTTGTGCAAACCAAGCCATAACCTGTTGAACTCTGACCTTTCTTGGCGGTCTGTTATTTATTTGTACCATATCATTCACCACCACCACATCATCATCACTATCACCATCCCCACCATCACCATCTCAATCACCACCACCACATTTTTCCTTCCCCTCATCATCAAAACCATTCATTAGTAATATATATATATATTTTTTTATGTTGATATTTTGTTGGCGTTTTTCGATTGTTCTTATTGCATTGTTATCATTTCAGTGTACTTCAAGTACTTAGTTGATAGGAACCGTTTATTTTTTATGAATTCTAAATGCATAAATCATGCATTTCGATATACATTTTTCAGTTGTAAATTTGCATGCAACCATGTATCTAAAATGTCCATAGAAAGGGTGAAAGAATAATACACTGATATTTATTATTATCTTTCTATCAGTAGCCAAGTTTGATGTGGCTGAAATTAGTGGACTGCATGATGTTGCAAAATTGGATGTTTGCTTGACCATGTGCCTGTGCATGGTCAAGCAAACATCTTATGCTTATGCTCTAAGATGCTGTCTGATTTTGCTAACATGTACATGTCATAGATGCAAAACTCATCAATTATTTTCCATGCAATGATATACAGATGTTTGGCCAATGTCTTGTGCATCACGGTGCAATGTTTCTCCGTGGGCTCGCCGTCACGTACCTCTGCCGCTGTTGTCACGTATGCAGCATCATATTTCTTAACTGTTCCATGTAAATCCATCATAATCATATTCAAGAGAAAAATATAGCTTATAAGTAAACATAGTGGAAAGGTCATTCACTATTTATCCATTTTAACCAGATGTGATGATCGCTCTAGCATTTTAAGATTTAGGAATATGGAAACCTATCGCGGGAAACAAAGTTTATATGGAGCCGCATTAGAGCTCATTAATTTGCCGGGCTACTCCAGAGAAAAGGCCCGGGTGAAGCATGACTTCGCAAATCTAATTGAACTGAACTGAGCTCATTTATTATCCACTACTTATATGATCGTAGTGGTATCGTAGTCGCTGTATTTGCTGTTGTCGATGCCAAAGGGGGAAAAACGTTTTCCCACGAAGGTTCAACGGATCTATGCGGAAAGTTTTTTTTATTGGGCTTCATATCAGAGAAAACGCTATCTGCTTTTACAGAAAATGGAATTTCATTAATATTTCGTTTGATTGGTCTCAGCATAGATCGTCATTAAGTTTTGAAAAAAAATAATCGTTTTTTTCTGTGGCTCTATTTATAAAGCAGACTAAATCATTTTGCTAGGGTAGTTTTGGCAATCCTTTGCATCAATATTTGTATATATGTACTTGGGACTACTCATTGTTGCAGTAAATTATTTCGGTGTATGTGAATTCGGTTGAGCCAACATATTAAACACACTGAATGTACTAAAAAAAATGTATAACACGATTTTAAGATATAAAACAGCAATGCAGAGTATATAAAAACGAAATTACACTAGTGATTGTACTTATCAGGTGAAGTAACATTTCTGGCGTTAATGCAAGTTGTTTACTTTTGGGGGGTGGCATGGAGAGGGGGAAGTGGAGACAATTAGGCTATAGGGCCTTAATCTCTGATATTTTTTTTGTGATCATGTCCTCAATTGTAGGGAGCTCTGCTTTAATAAGTATCTCTTGATTCCCATTTCTACAAACTCATTTAGCTGTATTTTGTTCCCCTTTGGTCACTCCCAGTTTGCTACTGTTTGTTATTGTTATTCCTATTTTTGTAATGCTTTTTGTTTTTGCTGACATGTGTGTTGATTTTTTCTATGGTAAATATTTTCAATATTCATTACTTTCCTTGCTATGGTTATTGGTTTAAGTTCTTTATGTAACTTGAACTATTTGTTGACATTAAAATCTAATTTTTTAATGAAATTTGCTTCAAAATAGATCTCAACTTTTATGGTTCCTTGAGCAACTGGAACCTCAGTGTTTTATGAAATTCAGATGATGTTGTTGCAGCTACAACATTTATTTCAGTTTCTGTAATTCTTCGTGTCTTCTTCATTCTCAAGTTATGAGCTTCTTTCTTTCTTTTGTAATGGAAAAGAATGAGAAATAATATCACTTTTCAATTTTATTACAAAATCTTCATCCTTGCTTGCTCGCTGCTTTCACTGGAACATCTTGATTTCAGGCCACCCAAATCAATCTCCTTTTCACTTCTTCTTAAATCAAACTGAAGTCATTTAATCTGAAAAAAATAATGGTGTAGATATCAATCTTTTGATGACTTAATAGTAATATCATTATAAACTAGCTGAAAGTGCCTGGCATTGTCCAGGCAGAAATTTGCTTTCTAGAACATTAAAAATTGCACAAAGAATAAAACAAAAACTACAAACAACATTTAATTTATAAGATATATGCTGATGGTTAATGGTTAACCAAACAACACCACGGGTGGCATGCACTTACATTCCATGCCCACTGTGAATTTAGTTTCCTTTTACACATAGATGGCTCCACAAGTAGTAAGTTGTCAATTATGATAACTACCTATCTCACCTTTTTACCCTTTCCAATGATTTTTGGAATATTTTCTGGTATCTTATAGTGCTGCTAGTAATGTCATGATTATAATTATTACGTCCATAATAATAATAATAATAATAATAATAACGGCTTCTTTATTGATAGCATTAGGGGAAAAAGTTTTACTGCAAACGCAAGGAAAGGTGAAACCATTTGTAGTCATTGAGTCTACTAACTGACTCTGTTGTGGCTAAGCATTTGCAGAGCCATCTATGTGCAGAGACATTTCACATAACAACACTACAGTGAACACATTTTCCTGGCAATGTTAAAACAAATAAATGTACTAGTTATCAAAAGGTCATACAGCATTATGGTAAAGTTTTGTGGTGAAAAGGGTAAAATGATTTAATGATAGAACAAAATGTGTTATATGTTAAATGTTGTACAATACTATAGGATAGTATGGTAGTGAAAAGGATAAAGTTGGGGAGCAAATGGAGTAAGGTGGGATTATGAAAGGAAGGTAGGAGTTAAGGCAGAAGGGTGATTAGATAAAATAAATAGTATCCATGTTTCTGACGAAGAGAAAGATTGTATGAGGAACAATGCAACAGAGCCATTATGAAGCTATTATTGGGTAATAAGGTTAGAAATTGGTGTAAAAGTAGGGTAGATGAATCCATGGACCGAGACTGAAGTATCAGGAAGAAAGTCAGGAGGAAGAGGGTTGAGAAGATGCTATTGTGAAAGAAGGGAGGTAGCGAAAAAAGAAACCTCTTCAGCTTCCTGGTTGACACACCCAGGCAGAAATATTAAGTATTCCCTTCGAACCATTAACCATATTCAGCTTGCTTCCTGTTTGACCTTGTGTAGAGTGAGGCCTAGTTTGAAGCTGAGAACTGCTATCTCATACTCAAGCTTGTAGGCAGAGTAGCTCCTATAAGATACATTGTTGGAACCACCACAAATGGCACCTGTATATGATTGTGCATTGCAATTTGAATGATCGTGACGTGACTGGGCAAACAGCGTGCAGTGGGCTGTGGAGCTAACGTGATTAGCAGGGTGGCCAAAATGCCAACACTTCTGACATTGACTGGGAAGGGGTTGATAAAGTCGGACAGGGCAGGGCACCCCAATATAAACAGTCAATGAAGAAGCTGGTTGGGTGGATGATTTGGAATGGATATCTTTCTATCTATTTATCCACCTCTCTTCATATGCACATGTTTATGTATATGCAAAAGTATATTTGTATGTAAATACAAATATTGGGTGTGGTCAATAAAAATAAGTCATATATTGTGGTTATTTATTAGCTGTGTTACTTAATGTAGTGCCCCATCCCATGATCTGCTTGCTTCCTTTATGCATCAATCTACAAAAGATATATGGCTAATTGGAGATTATTAAAATTTGTAAGAATCTGCTAACAAAAACAGGCTTTAGCTTTATTTGCCAACAGAACCTTTTTTCATGGGGTTGCCCCCCCCCCCCTTTGCAATGGCCCTGCCAATGATCCACAACATTTAGCTTAATAACTGAAATATTCCTTTATTTCATAAAGGTAATGCTATGTTAGGTCTGGTCAGCTTAAATGTAGCAGATATAGCCAGAAATAGAATGGGTCATTGGCAACAGTGCTAATCTCCCCAAGGCCACTGCTTCACACACCAAAGGTGTACTATGTGCCTTTTTATGGACTTTCTGATGTGTTTGTGTTGATTTTGATCTCATTTGAAATGCTTATGACTCAATTTCATCCCCCCCCCCCCCTAAAAAAAAATAATAATAATAATTTCCCACAGGTACTTCAAGATGAATGGGGATGAGCAGGTGGACATAGCTTGAAAAGAAGCATAATTCATAAACTAGACACCTATGAAGGGAAAAAGGTGCAAGATCAATCAAAGCACTACTTGCATCACCGAAAAAATATAAGGCACATCAGAAAACTGTTGGCTGAATGAAACTATAAATCAGCCATTATTATTATTATTATTAGTTATTTGATTATTATAATAATATTGACAGTACTAACAGTAATAAACAATCTTACCAAAAATCATAAAATGACAAATGATATCAGGTAAGCTTAGTAACTGACTTCATGGTGACTAAGGCCTGTACTTTTAAAACCTTTCGCCAGTGCTGGCATTAGCCTAGCAAAGCTACACCAGATCATCTGAGTGAGGGAGGCCTTACTTTAAAACCCAACGTTCGCCAAGGATGGCGATCACCAGGTGCTAACAGCTTGTATTCCTACTAAATCTAGCGCTTCAGCGATTTTTAAAATGCAAGAAACCCAAATTTGATTACATCTGCAGTGCACAGCGTCACCATGGCAACCAGCACCGAAGTTTGTTGGTCCTCTCCTATATCCATTTTGGATAAAAAAGTCCTTCGGGACCTAATAAAGGATTATATAGAGGCTGTATTAATTCCTAACCTAATCCTAACCCTACCTTACCTTACCAAACATAACCTAAACTTAATTATTACCCTCAAGAGAAGATGAAAATGTTATCTCTGTAATAGTCTCACTTTATACTATAACATCATCATCATCATCATCAACAAAGAGAAGTAATTACTATAAAACAATATCTGTTCTTTAAATGTGTCTTATTGTACATGGCTAGCAGCATACACTACAGAGAACCTAACGTGGAATTCCTACATATATATATTAGTATGTAGAATATAGTAGTTAGTTACTATAGATTTCATTAATGTATATATGATTATGGAGTTTGATAAGGAATGTATTTTTTTGTGAGACAAGTTGTCATTTTGTCAAATAAACCAAGATTCTAGACTGATTGTTTAACTTCACTATCCCTACAAAGTAACTTTAGATTTTAGTTGCCAGCCAACCTGGTGAGAGGTAAGGAAGGAAAACCCCATTGAAACTTAAATACTAACCATGCATGACAAACATAATATTCTTTGTAAATGATTCAGTAAGCTTTACCTGTTATGAAAGTTATTTCTCAAGTGGAGCATAGTTAAGCAGCTTCTCAATGAGGTCCACATGTCCCAATAACATCCTACGGCAGCAATATCTCTTAAGGCCAAGAGCATCTAGGGCATCACTGAAAGAGTGGAGAAAGTTGAGTCAGACTTGTATGTCTTCTCTTTGCATATGGTTTACTATTACACTTCAAATACACATGATAATCGTAAATCCTTATTATCAATATATCTTAGTACATGCCCTTTGACCACATTAGACAATGATGGTCACAATTAAAACTATCATTCATGACACATTAGCCAACTGTAGTCGAAGGCCTTTGAAAAAAAATTCTGTTTCTGGACAATAGATAAAAACATGTATCTTATATCGTTTTACTTCTGATAAATACAGACAATGACATGTTATGACTGATATATAAGTACTCACAACAAATGATTTTGCCTATGGAATCTTAGACTGCAGTCGAAGGGTTAAATAGTAATATTTATAATTCTTTCAATTCTTGTTAAATTTTTTCCAAAGATATTATAGACATTTATAACTTTGCTGTGTTTATAAACATTTATAGACTTTACTATGCACAATCTGAATGTGACAGTCATTGGACTTCACATTGATGCAGTACTTCTCTGCAGTTATCCTTCCCATGCACAGTAGGGTTTGGTTATAAAGGCCTCTTTTATACCCTCTCCAAAACCTTTAACATAATAGTTTGATATCTGTTGAAACATTTTTTCGTTCTGAATGTCTCTAGGTTGCTACAAAGTGATACACTCCAGCTGGTCAATCAGAATACAATACTCTTCAATATATTTCACTCATGTTTGAATCAGTAATTCATATTTTAATCAATTGTGAACTGTCCTATGTTTCTTGATATAAAATTCATATATAAAGATGCATATGATGTATCTGTGCCTTACTTACAGTACACCAATTACAAGCTCACACTATATGGGGAAAATTAGAAATGCATATGAAAGTAGCTGAAATAACATGGTAAGATTTTCCATGTCCATGTCATATGATATAGTATTAACTTTGGTGGGATGGCTATCTTCAAAATCATTCAGTACTACTATGATGTACCCTTACAGACTCAAAAATATAAAAGAAAAGGCTGTTGGTCTTGACTTCTTACATTACAAGCACTAAGACAGGTAAATGCATGAGCCCATTGGAACTATTCTGTTGTGTAAGATTTGGACTTGTGAACATGGAGCTCACTTACGGTGGAAACAAGATGCAAAATCTTAAGCACTTTTACTTTCCACGGGAAAAACAATCAATGTAATAGGTAAAAGAAAGAAATGGTTTGTCTGAATCTTACAAGTACAATTGAAAGCTTCCAAAGCCTTGCGAAGTGAAGAGTGTCATGTAAATAAACAATATGAGGCATAGAGTAGTCAGGAACTTTTTCCATTTTATTTGAAGCTTCCATGATGTCTTGATTTAAAGGAAAAATCATATCAGCATATTAAGTAATTTTCTTATGTAAAATAAAGAAAAATAACTTCCTTATTAAAAAGTTTGTAGTGTCATTATTGTTTTTCCCTTTCTTTTCTTTTCTTTGTGTGTGTGTGGGGGGGGGGGGGGACATTCTATTTAAGTCAGTCTACTTTATGAGTATTACAATTTCTTTAAAAATGAATTTACCTGGTAATGCATTCTTTCTTCTTCTGTAGTTTTCATTCATTAGTTTGTAAATAAA
>NC_091589.1:15140145-15147645 GCF_042767895.1 Penaeus vannamei
CCCTAAGCTTATATCATCAAGATGCTAAAAATACAACATGAACAGTTGAAAATTATTGTTGACTTGACCTCTAGCAGCATTTGCAGCCCTCTTCCTCTGTCCTGTTTTATAATCTATACGACATCATTTAAAGAGAGAATAAAGAGATGAAGAGAAAATGTTTACGACTTGCCACATGATCGGCACGTGTTATAGACACGCAACTTCCCTCTCCAGCTCTGGCTAAGCCAAAACAAGTCAGGCCTACACAAGCAGCACAACACAAGTAGAGCCTCACCCTCAACTAAAGATAGAAAAGAAAATATAAACCTAGGGTAGAGCGGTGCCACATACTGGTTTTGGGTTCATGTCTGGTCACCCCTCTCAGTTGAATCAACTGTGAGTACTGGCATAGTGGCATCAGCATACTGTGGTTAAAGATGGGTTGAAAAGGAACTGGTGGCTTAGAGTGCATGTTCCTCTACGAAGTCCTGGGAAACCTCGTCTCTTCCCCAGAGATGGAAGAAGGCTGACTATAGTCCCTATCCTCAAACTAAAGGAGGCGGGGAGGTATTGCCACATTACTCTCCTCAGCTGTCTACGTAAGGTGGTAGAGAGAATGGTACTAAACTGGCTCCAGTGGAAACAGGTTCACATGGGGTATTATCATAGCTCCCAACATAGCCACCCTCTTAAGCACTGCCATCACTGATACATTAGTAGAATTCCTAGGTCTGGAGCTTTTTGAACTGACAAGTCCTCTTGCTATTCAGTGACCCAGATTCATTGGGGAAGCAGAGACAAGCTTTAGGTTCACCTATTGCAACATCTGCCTCTAGAAAATGGAATGCCACAGGCTGGATCCTCATTAAAGTCCTATTCAACACCTCAATGTTGGGCATCCTTAACATACACTTTGAAGTGGGATGTAAGATCGTCTCCTATGTGAACAATCTCCACTATACGCAGCAGCCTACAGAGAGCCCAGCACTGTCTGGACCACATGTCTGTGGAATGTTGTAGAACAAGGCTAAAGATCTCTGCAGCCAAGTTGAAGGCCATGGCTCTGAGACGTCTATGGTACGTCTATATGTCCAAGTTATGTTTTCCAATACCCAGGAATATGGGTCAACCAGAACCTCATCCCAAAAGGAGGTCCAGTACCTGGTTGACCAAACTAAGGCAAGACTGTAATGAAAGCAATGACTGGAGACATAGGAGCAGGGCATTCTATGTACCTACATACTGTCCATCCCATAGTGCACTGTACGTTTGTTTCCCTGACCACTGCCAAGCCAAGACTCATAGAACTTGAAACAATCCGGTATGAAGCTACTAGGATCATTCTGACTGACTCTAGGTGGACAAAGGTTCGAAACCTCTGCATGGATGCGAACCTCCTTTCCATTGACACTTGAAGTGATCTAAAGGCAGTACAGTTCTTTGCCAAGGTCATCCAAACACCCCAGGAATATATTTCAGACAGAGAGAGTACTTAGGCGTCTGGAAATAGATTATGAGTTCTATGCAGATAACTTGGCCGTTTCATTCAGCTGGGGTACTAACACACCATCAGCTCAGAGAGCAGTTATTAGCCAAGGGCTTGGACATCCCCCCAGCCCAGCTATGTTGAACGCCCATTGTGGGCACAGACCTTAATCGAAGTTTCAACCAAGACTTTGTCAAAAAAAAAAAAAAAAAAAAAAAAAACAGTGCAATCATCACTTCAGGTAGTAGAGCATAGTTCATGAATGGTTCAGTTGATCCCGCAATCCCAACTGCAGGAGCCGACTTAGCAGCAAGGGACAACATAACACAATATCAACAAGAGTGACAGTGCCTCCTCCACATAGAAGCTGTTGCGATTGTGGGAGCCCTAGCCTATGTATAACAAAGGGAAGGAGACGTGGTTATACAGACTGAAGAGCAGCCATTGACAATCTTCAACATGTCATTCACATCTTACATCCTGACCACTGTGCTTACTAGCTTACCCCATGCTCATTCAGTCAAGCCAAAAACTAAAGTAATAAGGCCATAACCAAAGCGGAGGCCACTGTCCTACAAATACACAGGTAAAGCGAGAACTTCGGCCTCAGCCAGATGATATTCAGATGCCAGAGGCTACGAGCCACTTGCGCTCTCTGCAACAATCACTTGAGTTGCCGGTCATTCTTTACAGAATGAGACTATACTCCGATTGTACATGCCAGATTTTCGACAGCATTAACCATGTTTACAGGTGATGCAAGCATTGTGGTGAGCCGGATACCAGTTGCACTACAGAGGTGCAAGCAGAACCACCCACCACAACCGCAAGGCTTGTTGAAAAATTACTGCAGAGGGTTTAGCGCCTGCCGTCCTCCGCAGTAAGAATTCAGTTATGATAAGTCGGTTCTAAATAGCTGAAACAAGCCAGGTCACTTATATGACCCCAAATGTCACTCAACTGGACTGAATAGAGCTACGTAAAATCAAAGAAAGGTCAGCAAACGACAGAACACAGCCAGTCAGAAGACATACAAGGCCTGATAAGCTTAAGGTTATCTCAGCGGCACAAACAGTCCATACCAAGTGTTGTCACTGCTGCGAGCAAGTACTGTCTTGTGGCATCGGTGATTGATTGTTCCTCTTTGGAACAGGGTTCATGCACTTTTTTGGTAAAATTCTATGATTTTCCAGAGGTTTAGGCTTTTCACAAATTTCCTTGAACAGTTGATGCATATTCACAATACACTTAATCTATTCTAACATGTACAGTACATGTATTTCAAAATTGATGTTGTCAAATATAAAAGATTTAAGTAATGGCAAGTGTGCTTTACTCACACGTCAGTGACTAGTTGTTTGTAATGGATATACATGTATCAATATCGGCTATGTAATTTTTCAGCTTTTCCATCAGTTGCCTCAATCTTCCGAAACTTATTTTGATTTCCTTCTGAAGACTTTCAAAGAATATATATTGAAAAAATCTAAGCCGATTTTTTAAAAGACATATTCTAAATGTCCATAATTTTTCAGAATTGAAAATAAAATTCCATGATATTCCATGTCTGAAATTTCAATTTCCATGATTCTCCAGGACCAGTACGACCCCAGCCCATACGATAATAACGCCACGCCTACCCAAACTACTTCCAGTTTTTTGTTTATGATTCAACATGCGAAAGGTAATATGATTGCTTTTCCGTATTTTTTCCCTCCCTGTCTTATTTCCTTTCAGACTATCCCACTCTAGCTTTCCTGAAGGTGATTTGTCTGGGATTGGTATAATGTTGGTCACATACTCCTTTAAATGTCCCATTTGAGGAAGAGACTACACAGAAGATAAGCCTACAAACCCTCGTTAGGTGGAGGACTCCGCCGACTAATCCCATTGACGGAGGAGGATCCCAGGAACTAGGGTCCCATTGGCATCTCTTCTACCACTTGAGAATAGCCTTGAGTCGCTCTAGTAATCCTCACTTTGACTTCCTAGACGCATGTCAAGACTGCAGGGAGGAGGGAGGTGGTGTTGTAATCCATAAGCATTTAGTTTTTTTTCTTCTTTATTGTATTAACATCGAGTCCACATATTTATGTCGGAAGTCCGCATGGAAGCAGATGGATGTCAGTCTCCTGAAAAGAGGATGGGACTCCTGGTGATATCTCTCAACATAATATCAAGATGATGGTGTCAAGCAGGTTCAGAACCATGACCATGACAGCGAAGGAAGAAAGGCTTCATGTACTTTGATTCTCAATATCCTCAGGGAATATCGAATGTGAGCAATATACCGATGAACCCCAGTGCATGGTATGTTACTCATACGAACATGCAAGAGTACATTAATATGGACTGCAAAATCTATAACATGTTTAGAGAATGCCCCAGTAAAGCAAATCAGGGTGTGGAAATTGATGAAAACCATAGAATCATTTATGCAAAATGCAAAAGCCTGAAAGGAAAGAGAGATTAAGTAGATGATTTACAAAGAAAAAGAAAATCACGTTACCATATATCCCTGTGGTGAGAAGCCAGTTGATTAAGCCCTGAAGAAGCATCAACAAAAATAATGGCCCTTCCACACGACTTTTCCTTCAAGGTATTAGCTGTGCTGATAAATATCCAGCTGTCTAACATCAGCAGAGCAGGTACATACCCGAAGTAGCAGAGGTAGATGTTCCAAATGATGCTGACTTGTGCAGCCTTTCAGTTAATCTCGCCATCATAGGCTACCGGAAAAAAACACTTCAAAACACTTAAGACTCCACAGCACAATCCTCAGAAGATAAACCATCCGTTCGCCCAAAAATAATGATGCCTATCAATCTCTACACAAGTACAAGTGTAGAATTCAGGCCTTAGAAACCGCACTTTCCGTCATGAACAGAAAAAAAAAAAAATCCCAGGAGGAACTAGAGATCGTGCTTCCTGCAGACCAACCAAGTCAAAACACGAAAGACCTAAAAAGAAAAGAAAAAAAAGGCACATGAGGCAAAGAAATATGCTATGGCAAAATTATACAGAGAAGTGCTCAGTAGAGGTATAAACTAGTATGTCCAAGAGAGGGAGTTTATTGCTAACTTCTTATTCCTTCGGAGTTGGGTTCTCTTCCCCAGTCCTGTGGAATATTTCGAGTCTCCTACTCCCTTCCTTCTCCCTGCATTCTTTTGTTTGGCTGAAATATGTTTACGTCTTTACTCCCTGGCCTTATGGCCGGTCTTCCTGGCGGAGCAGAACGCTCTCTCCTTTCATTCGTTTCAAGGTAAAAAGGGAGGCTGACAAGCTCCCTTTCTTGGACCCTAAAATTCAGTGCTAAGCTGGTCATTCTTCCCTATGTTCAGGAAAGCTAAGGACATTGCTCCTCCTCTCTCCCACCTGTACTCCTTCCTCTTCCTTTCTTCCTCAGACCTGAAGAAATCCTGGGGGATTTTGAAACTGTGTGCAAACTTGTATTTAGTACTTATGTGTATGTACACACGCAAACACACAATATATATATATATATATATATATATATATATATATATATATATATATATATATATTGTGTGTGTGTGTGTGTGCATATACTAGGTCTGATTGTCTTTGAATATAAGCTCTTCATAAGTAATGTATGCTAACCTTAACTATATGTGTTTATTAAAGAAAAAAATAAGATATTTAGATTTTACAATTCCTTAATAGAATTGAAGCTGTCATCTTTGTCTACAAACTCGGAACTTTTACCGTCAAATAATCCGGAAAGGGGGAGTGTCGCACATGGCAAGGCTGGAATTATACAGAAATTCATCTGCTAAACGGAAACAAAAGACGACCGACGGATGTTGACGTCACTGCGGAATATTTTTCCGAAGGTCTTATTTTAGTTATTTTGTATGACTACAGATGTTTTGATACAAAAGAAAAGTGTTTAAAACAATAATCAGACATTTTCCCATGTTCAAATAAATTAAACTTGAAAATACCTAAAACCATTCTGGTATGAACTGATATGATGTGGCAGACCAAACGTCACCGCGGCAGAAATTTCATCCGATGTCACTTCAGCTATTGTTCTTGCTGGGCATCCTCAAAGGCAGAGCCACAGTCCCATAGAGTGACTTTAAACCTTCAGCCCTACAACACACTATGCATAAAGAAATCAAGTTTACAGGATCAATGTCGCTTTTTCTTAATCTAATACATTTTCTAAGATGCGTGTGAATGTTACATTACTGGCTTGGCAATGTATTGTATATTGTTTTATGCAATGCAATAAACAAGAAAGTAACGCAAGGAATCTTAAAATCAGTAGACTTTGATCCTACGGACTGTAACTGTTACCTAATATTCATCCGTTTACGATAGTGTATGGTTTATTATTATTACCTATATCCGCTTTCTTTATCATCTGAAGCAGAAATGTTGCAACGGAAAAGCTGACAGGCCTGTCACTAATGGTGTCCTGCGCCCAAAGATCATGACGTCGTTTATAGAGACGCAGCGGTTTTGAAGCCATTGTCGTTTAAAGGTTCAGCAAGTTTATACTTTGAATCTGAAACCTAATCGTGATGTTATGCTAAACGTTTTCTTTTATAGTCTATTAATATGTTGCATGTTGGATTTTTCCAACCTGGATATAACATTGTCTTAGCTGCGTCTCTAAACTCTGGAATTCTCGGTGGGAATTTCTTTCCGATTTTCTTATCACTTTTCAGAATTACATCTGTAGTTTGAGTATCTCACAACTTATAAGAATATACTGATATATAAATCGTTTACAATTATCATTAACATTAAAATGTCAGAATTTTCGTTATTACTTATAATAAACATTAATGGCGACTGAACCCCATGTTCTCTATGGAGTTGATGACCAGGGCTCTCACAAGCAGAGATAAACATTACCTTAGATGTTGTCGATTTTTACCTGTTGAACTGTTGGAGCATATCCCTGAAAATGACCTTAGTTTTTTTTATGTGATTTTATCTAAACAAACGTATTTTTTTGTTCGCAATACTTTTAATGACGACTGCACAGCTGAAACAGGTCTAGTTTTTGGTAGCAATCAACGTAATACGCACATGAGTTTTTTTTTAAATATACCTGATAGGCTACATCACCACTTTAGCATAAATAAAACCATTAAGAAAATTAATGCCCTTTCCTTCTTCAACATGAATAATACTTATCTTTACAAAATAGAAATAAAAAACATTTTCAATTACTGACAGTAAGACTGGAAAGTGTTATCACACTAGATCATCAATAATACTTACCTTTACAAAGCACACACACACACAAAAACACATTTTCAAATACTAACTGACAGAAAGACTGTTGAAAGTTATCGCACTAGATCATCAATAATACTTATCATTACATAATACAAAGTAATTAGAAGACTGCCTAAAATGGAAACACAGAGGAGTTGCTGTTCCATAGTAAAATAACTTTCCTTTTAAGACCATTTTTGGTATGCAGTCAACTTACCAGACTAGTACTATTCAAACTACCTCTGAAAACAGTTTAATTCTTCGTAGATGACTATAGAGCTTTTCTACAGATGCGTTGGAGTGCGGTAGGGATAATGTACACGCAACTACTTTTGAACTGAACTTGTCCCGTACGTAAAAATACGTTTCCGGTGCAGTATACGGGCCATTAATGGGCTCGTTTTTCAGAACCATAGATATTATTAAATTGTGCCTATGACAGCCACTATCAGTCACTATAAATAGGGCATACCATATTCGTGCACGTGGTGACCCGCGTGGCGTGTTTCTAAACATACGCCCGCGCGTAGGCCACGAGGCGGCCGGGTCAGCGCTCCTTAAGGCCGACCCGTGTTGACCTCGTCCTCACTCATTCGCTCACTCATCTTGGGGTCAGAACTAAACCCTCGTGCGTACTGACCATCCCGACGACCCGTGGCAAGCTAACCGACACCGTTATCTCCCAAGCTACCACCTGACACCGTTAACTTACGTCGTGACGATATCAATGAAAGTGGCCAAACAACGAAGAAGCGTTTCACTGAACCTGCCATTCA
>NC_091589.1:15162645-15170145 GCF_042767895.1 Penaeus vannamei
ATATGCACAATTAACATGGATACAGACATACATGCAAACACACTTAGAACACACATATGCCCCTACAAACAAACACACACCTCTACAAGCATGTGTACATATGCATGCATGCACACACGCACGTCACACTCATACTTCTTTAAAGTATTTCTCCAGTATTGTTAGAAATCTATTGTTTAATGATATTGTAAAATCTGGAATTGTGTTGTGTGGTGCTTTTCTTTTGAATTGACTACTCTGATTCCTATTGACCCCTCTGAGGGAGTGCAGAGGCAGTCTAAAGAGCCCTGACATTGGTGACAATACCATGATTAGACAGTTGGAAAAATGAAACCATGAGACTGCAAAGGGGAGTAAAATGCTTGATGTTAGAGGTTTGACTTTCCTGCACTACATTCAGGAGCAGGAGAGGATTAGATGTGAGGAGCTGTTTCAGTACCACTGGAACAGGGAGAAGCAAAGGAAGGAGCAGAGTCTGTGATGGAAAGAGCAGAGACTATAATTCAGGATTGTAGATGCTCCAACAGTGTTATAAACAGATAATGCATTATGATATAAGATTTCAGATCATGGCAAGCTTTTAATGAAGCACTGTAAACAGTGACATGATTAAACTCTATGGTCAGAGTTGTAGTCAAGCTCTTTTAAAGACTCAGACAACATAAAATCAAGTAATTTAGAAACCTCAGCAATGTAAAGTCAAACATTTTAGACACTTAGCTTACTACTATACTGGTCCTTTTTCAGATGAGTTGCTCTTGGTTGATGGCCGTGAAGCTCCACCTATCAGGGAGCCAGCACCAGAAGAGATGACTATCCCTACAATGAGAGAGATTGCTGAAGCCACAGTAAACCTCGCAAAACGCAACCACAACCGCGACCCAGATCCAATGAATCATTCGACTGATGTTAGTTTGGATTTTCTTTTATAACACCTTGGATCTGGGTGATGTGACTAACACATTCAATAATTAGCTTAGGGCCAGGTGACATGAACATGGAATCATGGAAAAATTTGAGGGCTGGGTTAATGGGAACATGGTGTCATATAAAATATTAGGTTAAGAGCTAGATGATGTGAACATGTTATGGTAAAATTTGGCTGAGAGCTGGGTAAATGTGAACATGATGTTACATAAAAATTTGAATGAGAGCCTGGTTGGCATGAAAAGCGTCATGTAAAAATTTAGCTGACAGCCGAGTGAGGTGAACATGGTATCATGGATAAATTTGGTTGAGGGCCAGGTTGACAAGAACATGCCATCATGAGAATTTTGGCAGGGAGACAGTAAAGATTTGCCATGAGTGCACAAGGCTCTTGGATGGCAATTAGGCTCATACTTTTGCATTATTTCTATTGGTTAAAGGGTGAAATGTAACATTTTGTGAGCCATGACTACGAGTGCTGGCTCTAGAGAGGACACTCTTTCAATGCCCAGGATCCTGTTCTGCCTGCAGTAACCGTTGACACAGGGTGTATCACAGAAAATTGAATATTATGAAAATATAAAGGAAATTACTCAAATAACAGAATGTTACTGATGTTTTGGCAGAGAATTATAGACTACCTAGAGAGATGATATAGAGTCTGTTCAAGGAAAACATTTTTACATCTTGATACATCAAATGACAAATATAGAACTTGGAAAATGGCAAAGCAAAAAATCCTTTTGTAGAAATAAAAGAAGATAAGTGCAGTGTCAAGACTCAGTGTCAAGTTATCTTCTTTTATTTCTACAAAAGGATTTTTTGCTTTGCCATTTTCCAAGTTCTATATTTGTCATTTGATGTATCAAGATGTAAAAATGTCTTGACACTGCACCTAAGTGCTTGTGTGCACTTGGCCTACAAGCTACACACCCAGGAGAGTCGCATATGAAATAAGCCTAAAACCCAGATTTAGGGCCATGTACGGGCACAGAAGCACTTGGATCCAATGTGTTAGATTTTTTTTATGGTTAACTGCCCCCCAATTCCTTGCCCGTTGTTGTCGTGGGAGGGCTTAAGAGACAGAGACTGAGATCCAATGCGGGAGATCTCCCCGGCCTTGGATCTCAGCCCTTGCCCCAACTAATTTTGCACGGTCTTTTTCTCCTTCTTCTTTCTCTCTCTTATCTTCCCCAACCCTTCCCCTATCAACCCCTAAGATGTAAGAGCCGTGTTGAAAGGATGAAAGGCTGACCTTGTGCCAGTCATGAACGGCCTCAGAGAGCCGTGGGCACGGTATTCCTTGATAAATCATTTGACCCTTACCCTTTACAGGGACTCTGAGGGGTGGACCGTTTACCTTCCCCACATAAAACCAGGCTTTCCATGGCCAGTAATGAAGATTTTGTACCCTTATTAGGGGCATTGAGGCTTGCCCTTTTATCATACAGCCTCTCTGAATCTGAAACCTCTAGTTTACCGACCCCTGACTCCCCTTTGACCACGGCTCAGAACACTACTATTACACCACCCTCCTCTATACATACTACCAACCTAACCCATCCTGAATCATCTACCCAGATACTAACTCAACCCTTAGAAGATATTCCATCCTCACTCCCAACATCATCCAGCCCACTTCCTGAACAATCTTCTTCACATTATACCCAAACCTCCCTTATCACAACTCTTCAATCATATCGCCCACACCTCCATAATAAAACCTCACCTCACACCACTCCCTCCTCCTCCCGCCCTCGCCCCTCTACAATTTCCACTTCCTCAAGCTTTTTGAATAATCTGTTTAAACCAGCCAAATGGGACCAATACTTTGTGGTTCCCCCAACAGCCCCTCACTCAGATAACACCCTACTCTTTCAACAATGCCTCCAAAAACAAGTTGGCAAAGTTTTCTTCCTTATTTGTCCTGATCGATCACGGTTAATCACAGTTACATCTGAGACTCAAGCTAAAGCACTATCTACCCTGGTTGACCTCACTGGCAAACCTATTACCTGTTCTACCTCACCCTTCCCTTAATATATGTACTGGAACTGTTTCCCTCTTCTCAGCTGATTGCTCTGTCTATGAAAAGTGCTGGACAGACTGTAAAAATTACCTACTTGGTTGCCTCACTGAATATGATGCTGAATAAGTACAGTGCTACTCTATTCCCCCCAGAGGCAATCGTAAGTCCAGCTTCAATATTGCCAAGATTACCTTTCGTAGACACGACCTTCCCCATAAGGTCTATATAGGAGGGGTTCCTTGCCATGTAAGACCATATCAACCCCCACCACGCCAATGCCAGAAATGCTGGCGGTTTGGCCACCCTGCAAAGCACTATCGGTCTACAACCCGCTGCCTACTATGTGCGCAACCTGGTCATGAGTGTACAAACTGCCCTGCACAATCACGTACATGTGCAAATTGTGGCAGACCTCATAATGTATTCTATAGAGGCTGCACAGCCTACAAATTTGAGAGTGAAGTAGCAAATCTCAGATTCAAACTAGGACTCACTCTACAAGAAGCCAGACAAGAAGCACGACGAAGAGGTTTTTCAATCACAACGTACTCCAGTACCTTACATCAATCCACTCCCATCCATACTACCCAAGTGGTCTATACATCTACAGCACCACTTTCCCCTGCTCCTCAACTTCCCATCTCTAATTCTCATATCCCCCAATCAAATCCTTTTTCCATCCTAAATCCAGATACTCCAATATCCACAACTCCCATGTCTCTTCCTACTTCACGCCTTGCCAGTCGCATCAGACAACCCAAACGCTCCACCCCATCCTCTCCTACCAGATCCCATCCCACACCTACACCCTCAAATTCTCAGATACCGATCTCTTCACCTCCCCATAAAAGATCTTTCTTTTCCCAAACCTCTCCACCCAAATCCCCCCAGAAACCCTTGAGGACATAACACAAGAGAAAGTCCCTCCTTCTAAATCATCCATTAATTTCTCTACTCAGACTCTGGCTGCATTCACAGTGACTGCCGAAATCCATCCCCCCCTCCTGACATCCCCCCTACCCCTCTTCCTCCCACACCTTCCCAACACACCCTATCCTCTCCACCACCCGTACCTAAACCAAAAACCCTTCCTTCCCTACTATCCCTACCACTCCCTCCTGGATACACACGTGAATCCCTTCTAGCACAATGTCCTTCCCCAGATCCCACCTTTTTTGATGAACCTCCAGATTCTATACCTTCACCTTTTACCCCTGTCCCCCCTTCCCATGATGATTCTCTTGATACTACACTACCACCTCCATCCCCTGTTCCCATACCTCAATCCCTAGATACCCCTCCTCTTACCTCTCAGATACATATTGTCACCCATAATATTTAAAGAATGATCCACAATGGCTCTACTGCAGTGGAACATTAGAGGCTTTCGCTCACACAGACCTGATCTCCGCCATCTTCTCTCCTCTTACAATCCATCTATTGTCTGCCTCCAAGAAACCTTCCTCACACATCCTCCAGTACCAATTCGCAACTACCATTTTGTGTCACTCCCTCATTTTATATTTGCTTCTTCCATACGTGTTAATCATAAAACACCATATATCATACCTCCTTTACAAACCACTATACCTTGCACAGTTATCCGGATTTTCCTCCGCCGCTGGATCACAATCATTTCAGTCTACTTCTCTCCTTCCCTCCCTATTGACTTCCTAGAATTTGAGACCTTACTATCCCAACTCCAACCACCTCTCCTAATAGCTGGAGACTTTAACTGTCGCCATACTCTTTGAGGTAACTCTATTATCAATACAAGGGGTCGCTCCTTAGAACAATTTCTAACTAAAACTGACCTTATCATCCGAAACTCCAATAGTCCCATTCATTTCGACCTACGCACTCAATCTTTTTCATGCCTAGGTCTCTCTCTTTGCTCCCCTATCCTTCATATAGACTTCCACTGGTCTGTCCTAAACAATTTTCACTCTGGTGATCACTTCCCAATTCTTTCTTCAACATCCTATATCCCGCTCCCAGACCCCCCTCGCTGGTGCTTTGACAGAGCAGACTGGAATACCTTTACCTCTCTATCTACTCTTGAAATTCCTCCATCATCATTCTCTACCACCTCAGAAATGCTCCAATACTTCACAACTAAAGTCCTAAATACAGCTTATATAACCATCCCTCGAACATCCCGACCTTACACCTCAAAATGTGTTCCATGGTGGAACCTTGAGTGTACAAAAGCACTTCGTCTGAAGCGCGCAGCTTGGAATAGCAACCGACACAAAAGAGGCACCCCCAGTCAACTAACAGCCTTCATATCTTTTAAAAAAGCATCAGCCTATCTTTGTCGTACATTTCGTAACTCCATGACAAACAGCTGGCAAAACTATGTATCCTCCATAACATCCTCCAAACCAATCTCTGCAGTCTGGCGGTGGATCCATAAGTTATCTGGAAAACATCCTCCTCATGCTGCATATTCATAATAAGCTCATCTTTGACCCTCTTCAAGTAGCTACTGAACTTGGTGCCTTTTTTAGCCAAGTCAGTAGTGGCTCTCATCTTTCTCCTCATTTCTCTTCTTTAAAATCAGACAAAGAGCGCACTCCTATCTCCTTCTCCCTATCATCTACAGAACCTTATAATGCACCCTTTTCTTCTTCTGAGATCTATAATGCACTTCAGTCATGCCGCAACACCCATGAAGGACCGGACGGTATACATTACCGTATGATAAAACACCTTTCTCCTACTTCCTTATCCTTCCTTCTATCAATATTCAATAACATATGGACGACTAGAAACTTTCCTCCCCACTGGTGAGAAGCCATAGTATTACCTTTCCTGAAACCTAACAAAACAGGTACTCTTCCCCAAGACTACCACCCCATAGCCCTAATAAGCTGCCTATGTAAATTAATGGAACGGATGATAAATTTCAGATTGATGTGGTACCTAGAATACCACCAAATCATATCGCCAAACAAATTCGGATTTCGTTGAGGCAAAAGCACAGCTAACCCACTAGCATATGCAGAAACACTAATCACTTCAGCATTTGCACGCCGCGAGTCAGTATTAGCTGTCTTTTTCGATCTCGAAAAAGCATATGATACTACTTGGCGGCACCATATACTACAACAGCTATGTTTCCACGAAAAACGTGGAAACATGGGTGTTTTTCTAAAATCCTTCCTCTCTGACCGCACCTTCCGTGTCAGATTTGCCTCTTCCACTTCCTCCTCCTTTCCTCAGTTTGAAGGTGTCCCACAAGGCAGTGTACTGAGCACCACACTATTCCTCATAGCTGTAAACGGATTAATATCCGCTTTACCACCAAAAATCCGTTCAGCACTGTATGTAGATGACCTAGCCATCTTCGCCTGCGACCGTTCCATAAAAGATCTCCATCAACTTATACAGTCGTCAATAACATCAATCTCTTCCTGGGCTACTAACCATGGCTTTCGTTTCTACTTCTAAAACCTTCTCCATCCTTTTCTGTCATTCACGTATAGGCTCCCAACCTCCACTCCTCCTTTATGATACCCCCATCCAATCCCGATCTTCCGGCAAGTTTCTTGGAGTTATTTTCGACTCCAAGTTATCTTGGTGGGATCATATCTTTTCTATTAACCCGTTGGTCGCGGTATTATGCAATGTGGCGCGTATTCCCCTAATTTTATTTATTTTTAACTCGGGTGGTGCATGGGACTGCATTGGAGTGTGCGCGCGCGCGGTGGTGCTGCCTTCCCTCTTTCGCGCAAATGTGTTTGTTTATTTATATCTCAGAAAAAAACAAGTATGCAAAATCTGCAGATATTTGCAAAAACCCTTGCAAATACATGCAAACATGCAAACATATGTAAATGCGCTCAGAAAGAGTGGCGGGCCTGGTTTTAGCACGCACAATAGGCGAACAACTCATTTGGCAGTAAATAGCCCATCGCACATGCGGGCCCGGGGGTGGTGGGCCTGGGCCCTGTAAGGCTGCAAGGGGAATGCCGGCTTAGCGGCTAATATTCCCTGGCCCACTCAGCTCCCATGCCGCACAGCTGCGCAGCCGCCCGCTGCTCGAAGGGGATCGGCTGTCAATTGCACGGTGCATCATATGATGCCATCCGCAGCCAGTGGGTTAAAGAAAAAGCTCGCCATCGCCTCCGACTACTACAAACCCTCTCCCACCTATCCTGGGGATCAGACCGCAAAACACTCCTTCATCTCCTTATTACTCTAATCCTCTCCACCCTTGACTATAGTTGCCATATATATTCTTCTGCCTCTGCCTCTCTTCTCTCTCTCCTCAATCCTATCCACCATTGCGGTCTCCGCTTAGCCCTAGGAGCTTTCCGATCCTCTCCAGTTGAGAGCTTATACATTGAATCAGGACTACCATCCCTCTCTAGACGATGCGCCCTTCTGTCCCTAAGAAACTACGCTCGCTTCCACCAATTTTCACTCTTCAAACAAACTGTCCCTCAACCTCTTCTTCGCATCTTATCTTCCTCTCCACGACTACCTGTCCCTTTCCCTGTTCGTATGGACGCTCTTCTCTCCCATTCATCCTTTCCTCA
>NC_091589.1:15205145-15212645 GCF_042767895.1 Penaeus vannamei
ACAAGACAACATTGGAATGTCTAGTATTGCAAGAATAGAGGAGTAAGCAGGTAAAGCAATGATCATGGATATATGAATATATATATGAATGTATGGAGATGCGTATGTGACAAAAATGTAAGATTATATAAATTTGTACAATATAGTAATATGATATAGATATATAGGGAGTTGCTCTGTGTGTGTGTATGTGTATGTGTGTGTGAGTGTGGTGTGCATGTGTGTGTGTGTGTGTGTGTGTGTGTGTGTGTGTGTGTGTGTGTGTGTGCGCATGTGTGTGAGTGTGGTGTGCATGTGTGTGTGTGTGGTGTGCATGTGTGTGTGTGTGTGTGTGTGTGTGTGTGTGTGTGTGTGTGTGTGTGTGTGTGTGTGTGTGTGTGTGAGTGTGGTGTGCATGTGTGTGTGTGTGTGTGTCTGTGTTGTGTGTGTGTGTATGT
Source organism: Penaeus vannamei (assembly GCF_042767895.1). Lineage (NCBI taxonomy): Eukaryota > Metazoa > Arthropoda > Malacostraca > Decapoda > Penaeidae > Penaeus > Penaeus vannamei. Next base: position 15,205,583 of record NC_091589.1, read on the forward strand.
GTGTATGCGCATGTGTGTGTGTGTGTCTGTGTGTGTGTGTGTGTGTGTGTGTGTGTGTGTGTGTGTGTGTGTGTGTGTGTGTGTGTGTGTGCATGTGTGTGAGTGTGGTGTGCATGTGTGTGTGTGTGTGTGTGTGTGTGTGTGTGTGTGTGTGTGTGTGTGTGTGTGTGTGTGTGTGTGTGTGTGTGTGTGTGTGTGGAGCAGCCCTTTGGCAGTATCTGTGTGTGGAAAACCTAATGTGAATCCTACTATTTCAGTGTGAATTGCTTTTAAGCAACCGTTCAACAATGCCAGATGACCAAGGATTAGAACGAGATTCCCCAATTATCTCAGCCATTCTTGCGTCTCCTGTTATACAACTGGCATTACCAAAGCCAAAAACACTTTTAGGTAAAATACTAAGATGTTATTATATTTCAGTTTATATACCATATTATGGTCACCTCTTAATTTTTTAAATGAGCTTTTGGAATATTAGCAAATGATTTTGTACAGTTTATTTGTTTTTGTTGAATGTAAAAATAGTGTATTGTGTATGACTGTAAATATAGATTGAATGTATGATAAACATTTTTAATATTTTTTGGCCGTGCAATATTGGTTTGTTGTATTTAGCTTCAACATTAGTTATTATCAAGTAATTCATTAGTGTTGATATATTGAACATAACCATATAGACACTAATACTTAATTTCTTTCTGGGTTTCAGCTCTGATGATGTTGTTTGAAAGCCCTAATAATGCGAATATGTGGTTAAGTGACCCAGACACACACCCAGTTGTTAGCCAAGTACTGAGGATTTACCATGCAGAAAAGCATTGTCTAAGTCACAATCGTCCTCTAGCTTCATCAGGACCAGTTGATCCACCAGTTGTTTCACACACTTTAGGGATAATAAGAGTTGGCACTTCTGTGAATCCACCTCCACTCCAGCAGTCACAGTTTGCCAGTGTAACATACACTCAGCCATTTCCCCTTGGCATAAGAAGTGCTAGTAGCAATGGCATGACAGGCATGAGAAGCACTAGCAGTAGTGGGATGGCAGTTGACCAACCATCGCATTCAGTCACCATGTCACCTGTAGCTATGCGAAGATCATCAGCAGGACCATTACCTTCTAATCTGCACATGATTGCCTCTTCAAGTCCTCCAAACATTCATAACTTACCAGCTGTTCGACTAAACCCAGAAGAATCGATGTCTCTCTCAGGGTCGCCAGTCCGGGCACGAGGTGGAGCTCGCAGCCTTTCTGACCTGACAGGGAGTCAGCCAACTCCAGAAAGACAGTCTTATGAAGCCAGTGCAAGACATACACAAAATTGTGACAGTCCAATTACATCTATAGGTAGTAATGATGTAGAAATGGAAGATAAGACTGATTCTCATGCAATGGAAACATAGTGAACATCAAAATTCAGTGTGTATCTTTCGTTTATCTTTTTTAACCCTTTGAATGTGGATGGCAAAAATTCATGCCATGTCCATTGTAATTTTAGTTTATTAATTGTGTTTACACAGAATGGCTTCATGAGTGGTTAGTCACCACGGAGTCAGCTATTAGTCCTACCTATCTCACTTGTTTACCCTCTTTCTTGAGTTTTGGAAAGATCCATTTTTACATTAACTATTTTTGCCATTAGTATTTTAATCACATTACATTACTCATAATGGCAATTATTATAATAACCATGTCAATATTAATAGCATCAAAATTTTAAAAACAAGCAAAAAATTTCCCACAAATTCTAAAAATGGAGAAATCCACATGGTCACAAGGGCCTCGTAAGTGACACCATGGTGGCTGAGTACTTGTGGAACCATCTGTGTGCAACAAAATTCACAAAAACTACAGTGGACAGTACATAAACCCATAGCAAATGGGTTAATGGAACAGGTCATCTTTTATTGAACCAAGATACATTGTATCTATTTATTGTTAAAAGTTTAAAAGACCATACCTACAATGGATCACACCTATGTTCTTTGTGTAAATTCTCATGGAACAGAAGCAAAATCCCTTCACATGAATCATCATCTAAGCTGCTTTCATTGCCTCAAATGGGTGTATCTGCCAAAGATGTTCATGACTGCCAAAATTATCATTGTGGTTATTTTGAAATCAATTTTATAGTTCTATATATAGCTATTGTTCTCCATATAGCCATATATCTATATATATATGATTATATTGCTCAGTAGCTCTGTGCAGCTCTATAATTCTATACATAGCTATAGCTCCATGTATATCTCCATAGGTCTTTACATTTAGCTCAATCAGTCAGTTGATCAGTGGGGCAAATGCAAATGGGATGCATAGTTGCATCTACCTTTTGTTTCCATCCAAGAGGGTCCCTCATTGTAAGCCACCAAGTAGGTCCTTGGTCCATCTCTAACTCTGATTGGTTTATTCAAGCCACACCTTACTAAGTTATCCCAGGGTCCTTCACCACCCAGGAATGTCCCAGGAGGAGACAAATTGGTGGCCAGGACTATCCTTGGAGAAATAACCAGGTGCCCAGTGTGAGTTTGGTGTAGGACACCTCTTTCACAGTTAACCCCTTGAATTTGGTTGTGTCTCGGTAATCACATTGCCAAAAAAATGAGGGCATTAGGTTAAGTAAGGTCTGCTGTGCCAGGCATTCAGTGTATAGGCCTGGCACACACAAACACTTATATGCTGTGACAAGACTATATGCCTCCCCTTTACAAAGTTATTTTGCATAAACGTTTTCAGCTTTTTTGCTATTTTCCAATATCCATATCTGTCTTTTGATTTGCTTTATCCAGAAGGTAATGTCCTTGCGCACACTCCATATCATCTCTATATAGTTAATATCTCGGTGCAAGAAAAAAATGAATAAAATTGACATTTGCTATTTGTATCATATTTATATATATATTTTTTGTAATATTCAATTATCTGTAATACAACCTGTGCCACCAGTCACAGTGGCCATGAATAGGATGCTGAGCATGGAAATGGCATCCTCCTCAGAGCTGGCACTCTTCCAATAATGGCTTACAGACATCACATTCCTCACTTGTTTATCAGTAGGAATGATGCAAAAAAAAACCTTCTAAATGCCAAATGAGTCTAATCACTCTCCAAGACATTTGTGCAGTGGTGGCGAATATTTTCTGTCACCCTGGCCTTCATTCATGACGGCAAGTTCGCATCGCCCAGCCTGTGGTCCATTTGTCCCATCACAGCATGTTCATGTCACCTAGCCCTCAATCTAGATTTTTACATGACGTGATAGTCACATCAAAGGGGTTAAAAACATTGGCCAGTAAAAGGTTTAATCACCTACACAAATTGTGCTACTGCCAAGTCTCTTCCCTTCTGAAAGGACAGCCACTTCAAGTCTCAGCTTTTTAAATTCCCTCAATAGCAGGTGTAATTGATTATTGTGCTGCAAAGAGTGGAAGATCCAAGCACCCAATGGATAGTCTGTCAGAGGTTAAAGATACCCATACATAACCCCCCCCCCCCACACCCACACACCCACACCCCCCCAACACACACATACCCCCCCCCCCCACACACACACACATACCTCCCCACACACCCACACACATACCCCCCTCCCCCCACCCACCCACACATATACCCACACACACACACACACACATACCCACACACACACACATACCCACACACACACACATACCCACACACACACACACACACATACCCACACACACTCACATACCCACACACACACACATACCCACACATACCCACACACACACACACATACCCACACGCAGACACACATACCCACACACACACACATACCCACACACAGTGTTGTTCAATGGTATACCTGTCTGAGAGCAAAAATTGCATATTTCATCCATCAGAAGTTACTTGTCTACCTGGCCACCTATTTTGGGTAGCACTGAGTTTGGTGACTGGTTGGAGAATCATTGTCTGACAAATGATTGACAAATTTGAAAGAGGACTATGGGCTAGCTGCATTTGGAAGCTAATGATCAAAATTCAATGGTAGATGTATCCACTTGTGGCACTCATTTACGTAAAATTGATTCTGCAGTGAAAGGGCTGACATACTAAATGGAATGACCTGCTTTCCCTTGGTGTTGGGTCTATGTCGATATTGTGTGCTTGCATTTTAAAATACTACCAATTCTGTAAAAAATAAAAAAATACTAATGGAATGTAACCAGCTTTTGTAGAATTTACTGTCATATAACACAGATAGGTAGTTGCCACCTCAGTGAGTGTTTTCTTAATAGGAAAGTTTGTTCATTAAAAAAAGAAAAGCACAGTTACTAATTTTTTTACCTAAAGGATTTGAAATACTGCTACAGTGAAAAAGGAAACAAAATCTGCAACAGGTTGATTCAAACTAGTATACTCTTCCTCGAGTGGAACACCAAAAAGCTGCAGCTGAGGAGTTTATATATTTGCTTTCTTGCTTTCTTACTATAGCAATATTTCATCTCATGCATATATACATACATACATACATTTATTTACACACATACATACAGAAAGACAGACACACACACACAAGGAATTCATGTACAGTAAATCTTGCATTTGGAAAGTAACTGGTATCCTGAAAAACCTTGCCAAATGCATTTAATAAAACTTGAAAAAAATCTAATTGGTTCCTGGGGCAACAGAGGTTGTCTGCAGTTTTGCTTGTTTGGCATTAAATGCTGCTTTTTTGGAGTATCAGATGTAGATGTCTTGATGAAAGTATGGGGAACAAATGAGAAATCTTGTGCAAGAGAGAAGCTTTTGCTGACAGTCTGTTTCTAAGAATTGCACTTCAGTTACCTTTTTTTGTCTTGTATTCTTTACCTTGTAAACTTCCCTCCCTTGCAGTGTCAGCCATTTGCTAGCTCACTCCTTCCACATATTAACACTACAATTTATATGTGGCTATGTGAATGTCTACCTGTTACCACACACACACTGGGCACTACTGATACATGTCTGTGTGCTTTGTGAGATTATTTAATGTACTTGATGAAGGGTGGTGGGGGAAAATAAGTCAAATTCAGTTTCAGCAGAAGTATCTTTTTGAGTTGCCAGATGTGAGGCTTTGCTGTTTACATACATATATACACATCTCCATGAAACCATCACCACACACACTCACACTTCTACACAAGCCTCTGTATACACTTGTACACTAAATAACAATTACTTTGAACCATATAATTAAAATCCTCATTTTGTATTTCTAAATACTAACATTAAAGAATTATTTTTTAAGAATGTATATATTTAAGAATGTGTATGTTCAGTGATATATACAAATCCCCATATTTAATGCTATTATGTGACAAAAAAGTACTCAAGTTTGGTCATTCCTGACATGATTTTTCAATACTTGATTTTCTTATGATTTCATTGCTATGTCTACAATGTCATTATAGATGTCTGCATCCATGGAGTTAGAAGGCTTTCTCCAGACTCAGATGTCACTACCTCAGAAAATATTACTAATTAAGAATTAAAATAAAATGTTAGCCAAAAACTGGAAATAAGAACAGCATTACAGCATTCTGTAAAGAGTGTCAATGATTGAGGTGTAGGCCTGTGTAGGCTAGTCTACCAGGTTTCATCTGTCAATATTTTTTATCATCTTCACCCAACAAGTTAATACTTTTCAGTGCTTCACTGTTCCAGATGGATAGTAGTTTATAATAATGCCTTGCTAGGAGAAGTGGCAAGTACAAGTTAGATGAGAATGGCAAGTTGGTTGGGCATCACTAAGAGGACACTCATTATTATCCTTTCAAAAATATCTTTTCAAAAAGCTGCTGCTTCACAGCTGACACATGTAACAAAATGTACTCATCACTTTACTGTTACCAAAGGATAGTACTTTTTGATAAGTTTTGCATAAGTAGTATAGAATTATATTGAGTAAATTTTGGTAAAAATACAGTGATAACACTTAACCAGGGGTGGTCACCATATGTAAGCAATCCCTGGTTCACAAGGATTAGATACTAGAAGCTATTAACATTACAAGTTTTAAAATATGTGGTTAAAGTTTCATGTTTAAATAAAAAAGATTATAATGTTTTAAACTTCACTAATATTTGAAATTAAGTTTTCTTACTGCCTTGTTTGTATTTTGCTTTCTCTTCTTTCCTCTTTCCATTCACAGTCTCTTCATGAAGAATGAAGCTATTAATTTTCTGCAGAAGATACATTAATAAAGTGCTATTATGAAATCTTGTACCCTATATATTTTATAATCACTTGAATTCAAACACTGAATATCTAAATACATTGTTTATAGTCCCTGGTCTGTTAAAGTCATTCTATTGATGAGTAGGAACATTGATGAAAAGAGTAAAAGTATTTATTTTATATCTACATTTTTTACTGTGTTAAAAGACCTGAAAAGTTTTAACAGACTATATAAATATTTATACATATATTCTTTGACACTGAGATGGCTAGAATGCAGACTACTGGGAATCAAATGATTAACTTGTACATTTAAGCAGAAAGTACAACTATTTGTAGTCCACTTTGTGTAAATACAATGATGAATTACAAAAATGTTAATTTAATACGATACTAAGAGTCTTGGTACCTTCCACTACCAGGAATGCAATATAATGGCATTACAATGAAAAAAAAATTATGTATATAATACTGTGAATGGTTATTTAAATGTAATGTTAAACTGATATCACTTTTATTTGAAATCAAAAGTTTATACTGTGGGCAAGTTCATGCAATATTCTGTATTCAAAAATTGTCTCCTTAGGCTTGCCTTAATAATTTCAATAAATTCGAAATTGATATATTGTTTTAATTAAGATTTTCTAAAAGATACTAGTCATATGAGTAGTTGTTTACTAAAGGCCTCTGTGTAATATTCTTAAGACAATTTAATTACCAGATGAAAGTATATTTATAAAATGTGCAATGTAACTACAGTGTATACTATATCCTGGTTTGTAAGTGATCATTATGGATAATAGTCATATCAAACTAAATTTACAGGTAATTCCATGCACAGGTTTTAGCAAAAATTAGAAAATATACCTCAAGCCACATGGT
>NC_091589.1:15235145-15247645 GCF_042767895.1 Penaeus vannamei
TCCCTAAAACTTTCCTTAAAACTTACAAATGAGACAAGTCTAGCAAAATACAACTAAGAAAAAGGCAAAAGTGAATCATGATTTCTAAAATGTCTACTTCTAGCAACATCACTGGTTAAAATATCTGACAAACAAGGAGAAAGAAGGAAAAAGGGGGGAAAGAAGAAATTTAGAGAAAAGGGGGATGTAGAGGAAAAAGACAGAAAGGAAAGGAATTAAAAAATATATCTTTAAGGAAAGGATAAATAGAAATGGGTGAAAGAGAGAAGACTGAGGAGGGAAAGAAAGAATGCAACACAAAAACAGAGATAAAGGGAGAAGGAAGGTGAAGCAGGGAACAAACATGAGGAGAGGGATAGAACAGAATAAGAGGGAAGTTCAAGACAGAGGAACAGAAGTAAGAGGATAATGGAGGAGAGACAAACAGAACAAAAAGACAAGGGATAAACAAGAAGAGAGAAGAAAGTGCAAGCAATTAAGAAGTGTGGAAGAGAAGCAAGAAAGTGAAAAAGAGAAAAGACGGACAAGTAAATTAAATTTGTATGAATTAATAAGGAGAAAATGGGGAAAAGAGAAAAGACGGACAAGTAAATAAAATTTGTATGAATTAAAAAGGAGAAAATGGGGAAAAGAGAAAAATTAAAGGTTGAGAACAGAAGGAAGAGGAGGGGAGGAAGAAATGTACAGATGGGAAAGACTTAATAGTGAAGTAAAATAACAATTATCAACAATAATAAAAAATATAATGATGATAATGATAATATTAGAAGTAATATAATAACAATAATGAAAACAGTAACAATTATAACAATGGTAATAATAGTAATAACTTTAACAATAACAAAAATAATAAAAATTATTATAATGATGATTATGAGAGTAGTAGTAGTAATAATAATAATAATAATAATAATAATAATAATAATAATAATAATAATAACAATAATAACAAAAAATAAATAAATAAATAATACTAACAACAAATATAGTATATAGTAATGATGATGATAATAGCAACAGTAATAGTAACAGCAACAGCAACAGTAATAATAATTGTAGTTATAATACTAACGATAACACTTTTAATAATAATAATAATAATAACAGCAGAATAAAAACAATAATAATAATAACAACAACAATCATAACAATAACAAATAACAACTCCATGAAACAAAACAATAACAAAAATAACATATCAACACCACCTAGATAAACAAAAACATCATCAAAAGCCCACCATTTTTGTCCAAGGTCATGGTGTATTTTTCCTCGATGCCTTCCATAGTCGCAATCATGAAGAAATTATGGAAAAGAGGGTTGTCTGTCATCTTGGTGAAAAATGCAGGGCTAATGACCACGTCGTAGGCCAAGCACACCTCACCAGCTGTTGGGAAAGTCGAAACTCTGGATTAAGATAATAACCATGTGTTTGGTATCTTTTATCAAGATAATGATCCTGTGTCTGGTATCTTTTATCAAGATAATGATCCTGTGTCTGGTATCTTTTATCAAGATAATGATCCTGTGTCTGGTATCTTTTATCAAGATAATGATCCTGTGTCTGGTATCTTTTATCAAGATAATGATCCTGTGTCTGGTATCTTTTATCAAGATAATGATCCTGTGTCTGGTATCTTTTACCAAGATAATGATCCTGTGTCTGGTATCTTTTATCAAGATAATGATCCTGTGTCTGGTATCTTTTATCAAGATAATGATCCTGTGTCTGGTATCCTTTATCAAGATAATGACCGTGTCTGGTATCTTTTATCAAGATAATGATCCTGTGTCTGGTATCTTTTATCAAGATAATGATCCTGTGTCTGGTATCTTTTATCAAGATAATGATCCTGTGTCTGGTATCTTTTATCAAGATAATGATCCTGTGTCTGGTATCTTTTATCAAGATAATGATCCTGTGTCTGGTATCTTTTATCAAGATAATGATTGTGTCTGGTATCTTTTATCAAGATAATGATCCTGTGTCTGGTATCTTTTATCAAGATAATGATCCTGTGTCTGGTATCTTTTATCAAGATAATGATCCTGTGTCTGGTATCTTTTATCAAGATAATGATCTTGTGTCTGGTATCTTTTATCAAGATAATGATCCTGTGTCTGGTATCTTTTATTAAGATAATGATCCTGTGTCTGGTATCTTTTATCAAGATAATGATCCTGTGTCTGGTATCTTTTATCAAGATAATGATCCTGTGTCTGGTATCTTTTATCAAGATAATGATCCTGTGTCTGGTATCTTTTATCAAGATAATGATCCTGTGTCTGGTATCTTTTAACAAGATAATGATCCTGTGTCTGGTATCTTTTATCAAGATAATGATCCTGTGTCTGGTATCTTTTATCAAGATAATGATCCTGTGTCTGGTATCTTTTATCAAGATAATGATCCTGTGTCTGGTATCTTTTATCAAGATAATGATCCTGTGTCTGGTATCTTTTATCAAGATAATGATCCTGTGTCTGGTATCTTTTATCAAGATAATGATCCTGTGTCTGGTATCTTTTATCAAGATAATGATCCTGTGTCTGGTATCTTTTATCAAGATAATGATTGTGTCTGGTATCTTTTATCAAGATAATGATTGTGTGTCTGGTATCTTTTATCAAGATAATGATTGTGTCTGGTATCTTTTATCAAGATAATGATCCTGTGTCTGGTATCTTTTATCAAGATAATGATTGTTTGTCTGGTATCTTTTATCAAGATAATGATTGTGTCTGGTATCTTTTATCAAGATAATGATTGTTTGTCTGGTATCTTTTATCAAGATAATGATCCTGTGTCTGGTATCTTTTATCAAGATAATGATCCTGTGTCTGGTATCTTTTATCAAGATAATGATCCTGTGTCTGGTATCTTTTATCAAGATAATGATCCTGTGTCTGGTATCTTTTATCAAGATAATGATCCTGTGTCTGGTATCTTTTATCAAGATAATGATCCTGTGTCTGGTATCTTTTATCAAGATAATGATCCTGTGTCTGGTATCTTTTATCAAGATAATGATCCTGTGTCTGGTATCTTTTATCAAGATAATGATCCTGTGTCTGGTATCTTTTATCAAGATAATGATCCTGTATCTGGTATCTTTTATCAAGATAATGATCCTGTGTCTGGTATCTTTTATCAAGATAATGATTGTGTATCTGGTATCTTTTATCAAGATAATGATCCTGTGTCTGGTATCTTTTATCAAGATAATGATCCTGTGTCTGGTATCTTTTATCAAGATAATGACCCTGTGTCTGGTATCTTTTATCAAGATAATGATCCTGTGTCTGGTATCTTTTATCAAGATAATGATCCTGTGTCTGGTATCTTTTATCAAGATAATGATCCTGTGTCTGGTATCTTTTATCAAGATAATGATCCTGTGTCTGGTATCTTTTATCAAGATAATGATCCTGTGTCTGGTATCTTTTATCAAGATAATGATCCTGTGTCTGGTATCTTTTATCAAGATAATGATCCTGTGTCTGGTATCTTTTATCAAGATAATGATCCTGTGTCTGGTATCTTTTATCAAGATAATGATCCTATGTCTGGTATCTTTTATCAAGATAATGATTGTGTCTGGTATCTTTTATCAAGATAATGATCCTGTGTCTGGTATCTTTTATCCAGATAATGATCCTGTGTCTGGTATCTTTTATCAAGATAATGATCCTGTGTCTGGTATCTTTTATCAAGATAATGATTGTGTCTGGTATCTTTTATCAAGATAATGATCCTGTGTCTGGTATCTTTTATCAAGATAATGATCCTGTGTCTGGTATCTTTTATCAAGATAATGATCCTGTGTCTGGTATCTTTTATCAAGATAATGATTGTGTCTGGTATCTTTTATCAAGATAATGATCCTGTGTCTGGTATCTTTTATCAAGATAATGATTGTGTCTGGTATCTTTTATCAAGATAATGATCCTGTGTCTGGTATCTTTTATCAAGATAATGATCCTGTGTCTGGTATCTTTTATCAAGATAATGATTGTGTCTGGTATTTTTTATCAAGATAATGATCCTGTGTCTGGTATCTTTTATCAAGATAATGATCCTGTGTCTGGTATCTTTTATCAAGATAATGATCCTGTGTCTGGTATCTTTTATCAAGATAATGATCCTGTGTCTGGTATCTTTTATCAAGATAATGATCCTGTGTCTGGTATCTTTTATCAAGATAATGATCCTGTGTCTGGTATCTTTTATCAAGATAATGATCCTGTGTCTGGTATCTTTTATCGAGATAATGATCCTGTGTCTGGTATCTTTTATCAAGATAATGATCCTGTGTCTGGTATCTTTTATCAAGATAATGATTGTTTGTCTGGTATCTTTTATCAAGATAATGATCCTGTGTCTGGTATCTTTTATCAAGATAATGATCCTGTGTCTGGTATCTTTTATCAAGATAATGATCTTGTGTCTGGTATCTTTTATCAAGATAATGATCCTGTCTGGTATCTTTTATCAAGATAATGATCCTGTGTCTGGTATCTTTTATCTAGATAATGATCCTGTGTCTGGTATCTTTTATCAAGATAATGATCCCGTGTCTGGTATCTTTTATCAAGATAATGATTGTGTCTGGTATCTTTTATCAAGATAATGATCCTGTGTCTGGTATCTTTTATCAAGATAATGATCCTGTGTCTGGTATCTTTTATCAAGATAATGATCCTGTGTCTGGTATCTCTTATCAAGATAATGATCGTGTGTCTGGTATCATTTATCAAGATAATGATCCTGTGTCTGGTATCTTTTATCTAGATAATGATCCTGTGTCTGGTATCTTTTATCTAGATAATGATCCTGTGTCTGGTATCTTTTATCTAGATAATGATCCTGTGTCTGGTATCTTTTATCAAGATAATGATCGTGTTTTTGGTATCTTTTATCAAGATAATGATCCTGTGTCTGGTATCTTTTATCAAGATAATGATCCTGTGTCTGGTATCTCTTATCAAGTTAATGATTGTGTGTCTGGTATCTTTTATCAAGATAATGATCGTGTGTTTGGTATCTTTTATCAAGATAATGATCCTGTGTCTGGCATCTTTTATGAAGATAATGATTGTGTGTCTGGTATCTTTTATCAAGATAATGATCCTGTGTCTGGTATCTTTTATCAAGATAATGATCGTGTGTTTGGTATCTTTTATCTGTAATAGATAAACGAATCTTTAAAATGGGGTAACTTAAAATCTAATTCGGATCTATTACTGTGTGTTAGTTTGATTTTATTAACACATTTTATGATGACATAAATGACCGAGTAACCAAGGTGAAGGGATTTTAATTGTCTAATAAGAATCCTAACAATACCAGGATGAAAATACACACACACACACACACACACACACACACACACACACACACACACACACACACACACACACACTAACACACGCACGCGGCACCTACACTTATCTTTCTCCTCGTGCAGCTGGCCAATGGACATGGGGACGCGAAAATCTGACGGCTTGTCAGATTCCAAAATGGCGATCAGTTCTTGGTCGGTGATGTCTTCCGGGGCTGGGATGGCCTCGGAGGTGCAGACGTTGATGAACACTTTCTTTTTATCTTCATTTCGTGTCTTGACACAAATTCCTGTTGGGAAAAGATGAAAAATACATGAAATACGAAGGGAATTCAAGAGACAGCACAGGCGTAAGAAAAGGGGGCAGGGGGGGGGGCGACAGCCCACCTCTACAATGGAGGGGGCGGGACCCAACTTCCCCCCCCCTACTCCTCAACTTTCGAGGACATTCCTTGTAGACAAACAGATCAATTCCTTAGTCATTCAGTTGTAGAGAACACCGGCCCCCTGCAAGTGAGAGGGCAGGTACAACCGAGTCTAGTGTTCAAAATGAAATAACCATTATGTCAAGCATTATCAATACAAAAATATCTGACATTCAAGTGCACAAATTAATGAGTTTCTCTTTTGAAGTACTAAAATCCAGGAGCTTCCGGGGGCTTCGCTCCCTGGTCCCACACCGGGGCGCTGCCCCTGGACCCCGCCAGGAACCTGCAGCCCCAAGGACCCTAGACTATTTGGGGTGGGGTGGGGGAACCTACTTTGCCCTACCGCACTTCGAAATACTCTTCAAAGCCTATGGACAGAAAAGAATATAAGATTTAATACTCTTCTTCGGTTTATCACACAAACTGTTAGTCTCGAGACTTTCCAAGATGAAAAATTGCTTCGGATGTTGTAAGACAAAATGTAGAAAAATCCCGATCATCTTCATAACGAACTTTTTCCAGAAATTTGGCGACTTACTTGGGCCCTCTCCCCATCATCTTCAAAGACTGAGTAATTCTAATTATTAAAACACCAAAGGCTTTACTTGTATCGTATCCTGGTATTTCTAAAATGTCTTTTCATCAATTCCTTTCCCGCCTTTTCGCTTTGGTGGCCTTCCGTTTTTTTTTTTTTTTTTTTTTTTTTTTTTTTTTTTTTTTTTTTTTTTTTAATAACAAGCGAAAATGAAAATGAATTACCGAGATCTGCTGCTCTTGCATGTATAAATACCTAAGGGTATAACGCTTATCTTGAATTCGTCTTTTTTAAATGGAATTTTCTCCTCCGACATCTAATAATCTTATAAATATACTCAAGAGAGTGATTACAAAATCTTTAAAAAAATACGTTTTCCAAAAAGAGAAAGAAAGAAAGAAAAAAAAGAATAACGTGATAATTTCAAGTGAGACAATAAGTATGTACATCAATTTAAGTAACATCAATAGGTGTCACTGCCATAAAAGTATACGGGATGTGTGCGAGTCCTCACACGAGCCGCCGCCGCCGCCGCCTCGCTACCACCCCTCGCTCCCGGGCATTGGCGTTGCGTTCATATAATGGAGAAGAGGAGAGGAGCAAAAAGAGATGAAAACTGAAGTGGAAGTGAGGGTGACTAGCGAACTTTATGAACTGAATGAATTAAACTCTAGAGCAGGGGTGTTCACCTTCAAACTCTTCGCGGGCTCATTTTCTTTTCGCCTACCATCTTGAGGGCTAACAAAGGTTCAAACCAGGCTTTCTAGGATTAAACAAATTGTATATGACGGAATTTCCCTTCATGGCGATCATGATTTCACAGGTTAATAATCATGATCATTCCAGGGGACACAATTAGCTCGCGGACCATAACTATGACAACCCTGGGCTATTTCCTTCCTCGCAAAAAAAGTACAAAAAGAAAACAAAACTGGAAGAGTGTAAGTAATAATCTTAAAAGACGAAGGACTGACTTAATCAAGCAAAACGGCCGACTGTAAGTCTGAAATAGCAAATGTGCAGCGGGCCGCCCAGTGTGATTGACACCCCTGCTCTAGAGAATATCTTTGATAGGACAATGCTGTCTAGCGGTGGAAAAGCTTCCTAGTCAATCAGCTACGTGATTCCATTGAAATTACAGCTACGTGATTCCATTGAAATTAAACTGTCAGAGTGGAAACGCAATAAAAACTTGACGCTTCGAGAGGCAGTGTTTCATTTCATTGGTGTGTACACGTTAGTCTATGTTCATGGGATGCCATCAGTACGATATATTTTTAGAGTACTAAATTCATCTAAATCTAAATTTATATGTATTAGTGTTGGGTGTGGTTATATGGAAGGTTTTGAAAAGAGGTAACTAAAATGCCTAATGCCTATTCATGAATTTAAGTGAATTGAGTAGATCTAAGGTAACTTGTATATCGATTAAATACTCTTTTGCCAAAGGGTAGCCAAGTGATCCTGTTAACCTGATGAAAATAATATCAAAACAAATACATAAATACAAAGACACATGTCATTAGTGCTCTTAGTCAACAAAACCACAAAAGTGACTGGTTCAAAATGCCAGTGAATTCTGAGAACTTTAAAGAACACATTTCTTTTTCGAGAAGTTGCTATGTAATATGAATTGTCATGATTTCACACACAATCCTGAGAGAAACGTGCGCGAGAGAGAGCGAGAGCGAGAGAGAGCGAGAGAGAGCGAGAGAGAGAGAGAGAGAGAGAGAGAGAGAGAGAGAGAGAGAGAGAGAGAGAGAGAGAGAGAGAGAGAGAGAGAGAGAGAGAGAGAGAGAGAGAGAGAGAGAGAGGGGGGGGGGAGACGGAGAGGGAGATAGCGAAGCACTGTGGAGAGTAAGCAAGAGCATGCAATTCCAAGCAATGTTCTTTCATCAACATCACCCCATCAGTGTAGCCGCGTCCCCCAGACCTCATGCACTGCCACCAAGCAAGCATTCTTTCCCCTCGGTGCCCATGTTCCGAGGTGACCCTGACCTACCAAGCCTTGCCATCAGCTGATGTCTGTAAACAATAACTCTGCCGCCCCAACGGACACTGACCCTCGACCGTAGAAGCGTGGCTATTGTTAATGTAATTGGAAATATTGATCTCATGACGTATTCCCTTACATGCACGACGGAAATATCATACTAACTATAATAATTTCTTCTTCTTCTAAATCTGCGATCAACTGTGTACACTATTTTAACTTTCCATGTACACACAAGCTTGTAAATGAACGAATTTGTAATGTTAAAATTCAAAGGGCATCCGAACAATATTGATTTCTCCATTGTAAATACAGCAATAAAACTTAAACAATAGTCATCCATACCATATTCCAGTATAAGACCAATCAAGACGACAAATAA
The DNA here is from genome assembly GCF_042767895.1 of Penaeus vannamei. NCBI lineage: Eukaryota > Metazoa > Arthropoda > Malacostraca > Decapoda > Penaeidae > Penaeus > Penaeus vannamei. Next base: position 15,243,826 of record NC_091589.1, read on the forward strand.
TATCCTCTTGACGAACATAAAGAGAAAAATGGTGACGTAATAACATCTCAAGGGGCGTAGACTAATCTAATGAAGGTAACAAGAGGCATCCGCTTTATCAATATTGATAGCAACAACAGCAACATCGGCAACTTTATAAAAGTAATAATAATGATACTAATGATATTGATAACAGCGGTCGTTATTGTCATTATCATAACCATAACATAACATAATAATAACATTGAAACTAATACTATTACTACCACCACTTCTGATAATAAGACCAACATTGAATGGCACTAAGATGATGAAAATGAGTAGATGTAGCAATAGGAGGGGGCGGAGGGGGATGATGATGAGGAGGGAGAGGAGGGGGTAAGGGGAAGGAAGAGGGGAAGGAGAAGGAGGAAGAGGAAGGGGAAAGAAGAGGAGGAAGAGGAGAGGAGGAGGAGGAAAGGGGAGGAAGAGGAGGAGGAGCAAGGGGAAGGAAGAGGAGGAATAGGAGACGAGGAGGAGGAATCGGGTGAGGTAGAGGAGGAGGAGGAATCGGGTGAGGTAGAGGAGGAGGAGGAGGAATGGGGTGAGGTAGAGGAAGAGGAGGAGGAATAGAAAAATAATAAGAAAAAAAAGAAGAAAGAAGAACATCGACAACAACAACAAAAAAAAAGAGAAGAGGAGGCCAACACTCAAAATGACTCACAGATAATACAGCGCCGGTAACCATGACGCAGCAAGCCTAATGATGGCGACCTCCGAACGCACTCCGAATAAACAATACAATAACCCGAAAAGGAAATGTATGATACAGCACCATCGATAATAGGAGTAACGCCCAGAGCTATGGTCAAACCTCTAAGACGGTGATGGGAATAGGATGATGGTGATGATGGTATAATAATGATGATAGTATGAATGAAGGAGACGATGAGGATGGCAGAGATAGTTAAAATAAAGCGAAAAAATATGAGGATATACATGGGATAGAGAGAGAGGGACAGTGGAAGGGAGGAATGGGGGGAGAGAGAGAAGGAAAGTGAGGGAGAGGATAAAGAGAGAGAGAGGGGATAAAGAGAGAAAGAAAGAGAGGGAGAGAGTGAGAGAGGGAGAGAGGGAGAGAGAGAGGGAGAGAGAGAGGGAGAGAGGGAGAGAGAGAGGGAGAGAGGGAGAGAGGGAGAGAGAGAGGGAGAGAGAGGGAGAGAGGGAGAGAGAGAGAGGGAGAGAGAGAGAGAGAGAGAGAGAGAGAGAGAGAGAGAGAGAGAGAGAGAGAGGAGAGAGAGAGAGAGAGAGAGAGAAATAGAAAGAGAGAGAGAGAGAAATAGAGAAATATAAAGAGAAATAGAAAGAGAAGAGGAGAGAGAGAGAGAGAGAGAGAGAGAGAGAGAGAGAGAGAGAGAGAGAGAGAGAGAGAGAGAGAGAGAGAGAGAGAGAAATAGAAAGAGAGAGAACACCAACAAAAGTAACAAAAGAAATCAAGAGAATAATATATATATATATATATATATATATATATATATATATATATATATAATAATAATAATAATAATAATAATAATAATAATAATAATATTAAAAAAATAAACAAAGGTCCACTTGCTTCATCACCTCGACACTGCAGCGAATGCAGAGAAGCGAGGAAATCATCATGACTTGGAATTTTCATTTGTTTAGAACTGAATTTGTCAATTTGTGAAAAGGTCAAAGACAGAGAGGAGGACACAGTGGGGAGGGAGAGAGGGAGAGAGGGAGAGAGAGAGAGAGAGAGAGAGAGAGAGAGAGAGAGAGAGAGAGAGAGAGAGAGAGATGGGGAGGGAGAGAGAGGGAGAGGGAGAGGGAGAGGGAGAGGGAGAGGGAGGGGGAGAGGAAGGGAGAGGGAGGGAGAGGGAGAGAGAGAGAGAGAGAGAGAGAGAGAGAGAGAGAGAGAGAGAGATGGGGAGGGAGGGAGTGAAAGAGAGAGGGAGGGAGGAGGAGGGAGAGAGAGAAAGGGAGGGAGGAAGAGAGAGAAAGGGAGGGAGGAGGAGGGAGAGAGAGAAAGGGAGGGAGGAGGAGGGAGAGAGAGAAAGGGAGGGAGGAGGGAGAGAGAGAAAGGGAGGGAGGAGGAGGGAGAGAGAGAAAGGGAGGGAGGAGGAGGGAGAGAGAGAAAGGGAGGGAGGAGGAGGGAGAGAGAGAAAGGGAGGGAGGAGGAGGGAGAGAGAGAAAGGGAGGGAGGAGGAGGGAGAGAGAGAAAGGGAGGGAGGAGGAGGGAGAGAGAGAAAGGGAGGGAGGAGGAGGGAGAGAGAGAAAGGGAGGGAGGAGGAGGGAGAGAGAGAAAGGGAGGGAGGGGGAGAGGGGGAGGGAGAGAGAGAGAGAGGAAGAGAGAAATTCCATTCCCCCCAGACGCCGTACTCCGTCAACCTTTTCATCCCCAGACTGCCCTGGGGACGGACGGCCAGGGGCAGGTAGAGGCACAGCTGTCTCAGGGACGCTACGCAGAAACGTCCCCTCAATGCAATGGGATTCCAGGACGGGCGTTGGGGCTATGTCTTTCATTTTCAGTCCAGGCATATTTTTTTCTTTTCCTCTCTCTCTCTCTCTCTCTCTCTCTCCATTTCTTTCTTTCTCTCTCTCTTTCTTTCTTTCTTTCTCTCTCTCTCTCTCTGTGTATACGTCTGCGTGTGTGTGTGCGTCTGCGTGTCTATGTGTGTGTCTATGTATGCGGCTGTATCATATATATGTCTGTATATATATGTATCAATGGCATGTGCATATGTACGTGCACCCGTCTAACATTAATATACGTCTTTCTGACATCTATGCGCGTGCGCATTCAATAACCCCAACATTCCTCCGAAGTCAGTCACAAACAGCTGCAAGTACACACACACGAGCCCCGGCCAGTACACTGTTACACCACGACCGAGTAGCATGACAGCGCCCCATCCAAACACTTGAATCAGCTGAATTGACCCATTCGTCAGGTGTGGAAGCGTGGCCCTGTTGTGCGGGATGCACTATGGCCCTTGAGAGGGTACTTAGATGTCGGCGACTAAAGGGACCGCGGAATCCATGACATTGCGGACGCGGAGCAAGGGCGTGCGTAGCGCGCGGGGTACGGACGGGATGCGACAGGTCGAGGAAGGGGCCCTTACGTGAAACCTGGCCCCGTCAAGCCAAAGGGAGGGAAGAAGAGGAAGGGAGTAAATAAGTAAGGATGGAAGGGAAAGAGAGAAAAATCAAGGGAGGGGGAGAAAGAGTGAGTGAAAATGAAAGTGAGTGAGAGAGAAAAAGAGAGACAGGGAGGGAGGGAGAGCGAGAGAGAGAGAGTGGGGGGGGGAGGAAAATGAGGAGAAGGAGGGGGAGAGGGAAAGGAGGGAGAAGGAGATAGACGGAGAGAAACAGAGGGGAGGGAAAAGAAAAATTTAAGGAGGAAGGACGAAAAGGAGAAGGGAGGGAGGGGGAGGGAGAGGGAGAGGGAGAGGGAGAGGGAGAGGGAGAGGGAGAGGGTGAGAGAGAGAGAGAGAGAGAGAGAGAGAGAGAGAGAGAGAGAGAAAGAGAAAGAGAAGAGGAAGAAAGAGAAGAGAAAAGAAAAGAAGAGAAGAAAAGGGAAGAGAAGAGAAGAGAGAGAAAGAAAGGGAGAGAACGAGAAGAGAGCGGGGAGGGTCGCGGGAAAGGAGAGAGAGAGAGAAGCCAAGCGAAATGTGCATCGTCACCCTTACAAGCGCGAACACACACACACACTCCTTCTCCGCGCACCTCATCTTCCTCTATTAATCACACAAAACCTGCGCCAGATCGTTTTTCGGTCTAGCCCAATTTGAGTCCGGGAATAAACCAACTTAGATGACCCTTTAGCTAGTAAAAA